>NC_045970.1:20819203-21121426 GCF_010909765.2 Amblyraja radiata
CCCTTCCACTTATGGCTTCACATTTCACTCCTTTCTCCTTATCTTACAACCTTTTGTCTTCTCTTCATCTGTGGACCCATCTACCAAAAAAAACCCCTCACCTGTATCCACCTATCCCCTTGCCAGGCTTTGTCCCACCCCAAACTCATTTATAGCTTTCTCCCCACCTACTACAATTAGTCTGAGGTAGGGTCTTGACCCAAAACATCACCTCCCCATGTTTTCCAAAGATGCTGCTTGACCCACAGTTACTCCAGCTGACCATTTCCTCAAGCCAATAAATGGCTCTAATTTGTAACTGATTCTATCAACATAAGCTGCTACAGATTTCATATTGCCATGCAGAGCCAGAAAAGGCACCAGGCAGAGTTTGTTAGGGTCTGGCAGCGCATTGCAAATCAGAGCTCTGCAATGCTGTCATTGCTTTGGCAGTATGATGTGGGTCCTGCTCTATATCCTCATCTGCTTATCTCCCTACTGGTAGGCTCCTAGCATCAATATCGTTATCTGAATAGCACTGCAGAGCAAACAAATAGTAGAGTTAATAACACAAAATTTTGGCTGCTGCCCACTGGCATTTATTTACCCAAGTCATGAATTTACTTTGCTTTTCAAAGGTTCAAAGGTTCAAAGATTATTTATTGGTCACATACACCTAGGTGTAGTGAAATGCTTCTTGCCAATGCAGCACATAAAGAAAGAATACAGACATAACATTAATAAGAGATTTAAACATAAAGAACATTCCCCCACAATGGCTCCCACCATGAGGGAAGGCACAATGTCCAGTCCCCAACCCCAGTTCACCTATAGTCGAGCCAATTGAGGCCTCCACAGTTGCGTCTACGGAGGCCCGATGTTCCTGGCCGTTCTCGCCGGGTGATGGTGCTCCGGCGTCGGGAGAATCCTCACAGCGGCTTGGGACACCTGGAACGGCCGCTTCCGTACTGGAGGCCGCGGCTTCCAAAGCCGACAAGGCCGCACCGGTTGGAGCTCCACAACTGGCGATCTCATCTAGAGATCCCAGGCTCCCGGTGTACAGTTCGGCGCCGCCGCCCGCAGCTGGCCGCTCCACAGTCCCGCAGCTCCGCGATGTTGTTCCCGGCGGTCTTCAGCTCACCGGAGCTCCAGCGCGGCGACCCAGGCAAGGCATCGCCCGCTCCACGATAGCGCTCCAGCGCTGTGCCGCTGCCGAAGCCGTGGTTCTGGGCGGTCCGCGACAGGAAACGCCACTCCAGGCCCGGTGGTAGGCCGCGAGGACGGGTCGAAGCTGCAGCCCGGAGAAAAGCAGCCTCTCCGACCAGGTAGGGACCCTGAAAGGTAGTTTCCCCCTTCCCCCCCCCCCACCCCCCACATAAAAAAGTCTAGACCTCCAGAAACAAAAACACTTTGTTAAAGCTAAGTCATTGAATAGAATTGAAACAGAGAAATAATTCTCTGATGATCATGGTCAATGGATTTTACTTTTAAAGATTAAGATGGGTCATTAATGGATGAAATTATCCAACACTTTCACCAGTAATGGCAAAGGGAGTCTTGCAAGGACATTGCAGGCACTGATATTGTCAAGATTGAGATGGACTGATTTTAGTTAGGCAAGGGGTATCAAGTGGTTTAAAACAAAAGATGAACTTTTGTGCTTAGAAATCCGTTCCTAATTGATAGTGCAGCATTCTTTTCTACTTCCTAAAATTGGTTTTGTTGACTTTTGGAAACAGTAGAAAATAGTGTTGTTCTATATGGCATGGTAAGCATTACATAGATCGTAGGACAGTACAACTCAGGAACAGGCTCTTCGGCCCATAATGTAAGTACTGAACACGATGCCATGTAAACTAATCTCTGCCTAAATGTGATCCATATCCATCCATTCCCTATGGAGGAATAGTAGATTATAACGAGACAACACACAAGACTCACCACGTATCTGGATGTGCTTATTCAAAAGCCTCTTATATTGCCTCTACCACCATCTCTAGTAGCGTGTTCCAGGCACCCATCACTCTGTGCAGAAACCTGCTCCAAACATCACTTTTAAATGTTGCCCCTTTCACCTTAAAACTATGGATTTGATTCATACAAAATGGCACCACATACGTGGTGAGTCTTGTGTGTTGTCTTGTTATAATCTACTATTCCTGCACTCTTGTATGATTGTGCCTATGCATAGTATGATTTTTAATGAACTGTATGCAAAAAAGGAATTTTACGATACCTACTGTAGGTACACGTGACAGACTGCAAAGTATCATTGAACCAATCAGTCAGATGAAATGAAAAGTTGCTATAAAATACTGTCATTTTGCCTACTTCCATAAAACCAGGACCAATAGGTTGGATGTGATCCCTAATAAATTGGCCATTTTGGAATTCAATCAAGGTTACTTCAGAAAGCTGTCCAGATAGCTAAAGAGGAATATGCAGAACATGTGGAGGAAGGAACTGCAGATGTTGGTTTAAACCGAAAATAGACACAAAAAGCTGGAATAACTCAGCGGGTCAGACAGCATCTCTGGAGAAAAGGAATAGGTGATGTTTCAGGTCGAGACCCTTCTTTTAGTCGGCATGGCTTTGTGCATGGGAAATTATGTCTCGTAAATTTCGGTTCAAGACCCTTCGTCAGACTGAGTCAGGGGAAAGGGAAACAAGAGATATAGACAGTGATATAGAGATATAAAACAAATTCATGAAAAATATGCAAAAAAAGTAACAATGATAATGGAAATAGGCCATTGTTAGCTGTGTGCTATGTGAAAACGAATACAATGAGATTCAACAAGACGACTTTGAAGCTGGTACAACGGGTGGGAGAGGTATGGAGAGGGGATGCAAGGGTTACTTGAAGTTAGAGAAATCAATATTCATCCCACTGGGCTGTAAGCTGTCCAAGCAAAATATGAGATGCTGTTCCTCCAATTTGAATTTGGCCTCGCTGACAATGGAGGAGGCCTAGGACAGAGAGGTCAGTGTGGGAATGCTAAAGGGAATTAAAGTGTTTGGCAACCAGGAGATCAGGTAGGCCCAGGCGAACTGGGTGAAGGTGTTCAGCGAAACGATTGCCCAGTCTACGTTTGGTCTCGCTGATGTATAAGAGTCAACACCTTGAACAATGGATAGAGTAGATGAGGTTGGAGAAGGTGCGTGAATTTCTGCTTAACCTGGACAGAGTCGAGGAAGGAGGTATAGGGACGGGTGTTGCATCTCCTGCAGTTGCAGGGAAAGGTACCTGGGGAGGCGGTGGTTTGGGTAGGAAAGGATGAGTTAACCAGGGAGATGACGAGGGAGTCTCTGCGGAAAGCGGAAAGGGATGGAGATGGGAAGATTGGACTAGTGATGGGATCCCATTGAAGGTGACGAAAATGTCGGAGGATTACACGTTGTATGCGATGGCTGATGGGGTCGTAGTTGCATACAACACATAATCACCCCATCAGCTGTTGCATACGCATTGCCCTTGTGTGAGTTTCCATTTGTCAGCTTGGTTTTAAAAACTCTGACAAAGTCAAGGAGCTTGAAATATTGCCCTTTTGGGAAGTTCAAAGATAATTCAGAGAGGTGCTTCTTGAACACCTGGTGCAGGTTTGGCCAAAGGAGGGGTAATCCAGTCGGTACAGAATGTGGAATGGGAAGGAATAGAACCAGAGTCTTAGTACTTAGAATAAATGTAAAAACTGAGTTAAGAAAACACGAGTCAGCAATGGACCATCTAAAGCTAAAAGTAAGAATTTGCACACAGAGTTATGTGACTGAGAAACAAAATAAAATATAAAATGTATATATTTCTGTTTGAGCCGTTCCATGCTCTGGTTGCTGAGTGACATGAATTTAAGTTCTAACGTTTCTCTGTCAGACATGACGAAGGTGAGTTTCCTGTTCAAGTGATAACCATCTTACTTGTGTTTTAAGTCTTCCTCATAGATAAACACAAGTTCAATCTCCTGAAAAAAGAAATAATTCAGTTTGTTGGTCATGTTGAGTTCACAAGTGTCTCTTCCTTCTCTGATATCTTCCAACTCCAAACGGTTGAGTCCAAAACCACCAAATCTCAATGCTGTTAAAGCTATCATGTTTGAGGTGGACAATTTTTCCCCTTTGAAGTATTTCATTAACAATTCAGTTTCTTCCTTGTGAGGGATGTTCTCTAGAAACATTGGGTTATATCTCCCCTCCCCTTCCTGACCATCCATCACCATTATCCAATAACATCCATCTACATTCCACAGCATCCTCTCCCACCATCAGTTCCAAGTGTCTGTGGAGTTAAAATAGTATTTGGTTTTGGCTCCCCAGTCTACAACCAAACATTGCTTAAACACCCAGCATTTAAAAACAACAGGGTCCGTTTCTATAACACTGGGCACAATGACATCCCAAGAAGGAAAACAGACCAAAGAGGATTTAATGCAAAATAACTGGTAAAATACAAAACGTACCAACTAAATGTTGGGGAACATTACAACTTTGAGAGGGGTCTCGACCCGAAATGTCGCCTATTTCCTTCGCTCCATAGATGCTGCCTCACCCGCTGAGTTTCTCCAGCATTTTTGTCTACCTTCGATTTTCCAGCATCTGCAGTTCCTTCTTAAACTTTACAATCTTGTTTGTTGCATGATGGGTCAGCCAAACCAGAGAAATCTTGTTGTTTAGTCATTTCTCTCCAGTGATCTGATTTTTCTCCATCCACACAATTTAAAATAAAATTATGCATAAGGCAAAAACACTTACAAATTTTAAGTAATTCATATTCAACAAGGAAACTCTTACCCTCTGCCAAGTGAAATCAGGATAGGTTTTTCTAGCCCCATTAGAATTTGAAAAGCCTCATTCATGTTCTTGTAAGTAAAATATTCTGCAGCATCTCCAACCACCACACAGTTGGGATTTGACTGGTCAATCTGGTCAAACTCTGGTTGAAGACCTATAAGTAAATTGTAGGATATTCATATTGGTTTATTATTGTCCATGTAGCGAGAAAACTTTGTTTTGCGTGCTGCGACTTGGATTATACCAATAAATTAGTACAATCAAGCCATGAACAAATCAAAGTTTTGATGAACACAAATTAAATGCTGTGTTGAGAGCTTTGGCATTTCAAATATCTTAATAGTTCAATTGTATACATGAGTTAACAACACATTTTAACTACTCTCTTTTTTTTTACAACATCCTTACACATATCCATCTAGTTATATTTCTAGCGATGGGAAAAAAAACAGTAATGTTGGCTACAGTGCATTTGGTACAGATAAAGGGATAACACATTTATCCAAAAAAGCAAACTGCAAAATCTCTCAATGTTTTTAAAGGGAACACGTGCTATTTTACAACGGAAGGACAAAATGTGCACATTTTAGTTGATAAAGTTATCCGCAAAATCAAGAAATCCAACATCTTGAAAGTTTAATCTTTCTCAATAATCTAGCAATGTAGAGAACTGATATGCAGTTCATTTCATGACTTTTCGCTGGTTTGTCCAAAGCTCAGATTAGCAATTTTTACTAGCAAGGGCAGCCCAAATAATTCAATGGTTAGAAAAAGTAACATAACATCAATTTATTTTCAGTGCAACCAGTAACATTCAATAAACAGGCTTGAAAATAACAAAACAACTGTAGATGCTGAAAATCTCCAAATAAAAACTGAAAAATATGAAAAACTCAGTAGGTCAGGCAGCATCTATGGAAAAGGATGTTAACATTTCACCAGAAGATAGGATTTCTGTGTAACAAAGTGCCTCATCATTAGAATAAGCAATCAAACAAAATTGTGTTGCAGCTCAGGTTGTGCACAAATGTTTCCTCTGAATGTCACCAAAGGAGCTGCATCATGTATTCCATTAGTTTTATTATGGTTAGTTAGGGTGAATACTCATAATCTAGAAATTTAATAACTGAAAAACAATGGTGTGTTTGCCGTGAAGAAGTTTTATTTATTTTATGAAGACTATACTGAATACCAATAAATTCAGCAGTGATAATGATAAAAGTTTGAATACCAACCATCATGTACCAGAAGATGAGGTCTAAGTCCACGTTTCTTCAGAACTTGACAAACAGCAGGGGCAGGAGAAAAGACTTCATCCACCGTGATATCAAACCCCAGGTTCTGCAATTTCTTTACAAACTTTTCCCGGGTAGCTTGCGTTTCATTGGTACAGAAACGCACTTGTAGGTTGGCTTCTTTGAGTCTGCAGCAGAAAAAAAGTGAACCTTAAAATGTAATGTTTTAAATGAATGCTGCTATCTACAAGAGCTTTAAAAAATAGTAATGAATACATTTCATCTAGAGGCAAGATCATCTAGAGAGTTCCTCGTGCTAAGGGCTTAACATACCAACATTATTCATTGGGAGATGTATGAAGTGATTACATTATCTCCAAACCTTAGAGCATAGAACAGGAACAGTCTCTTCCACTCAATATGTCTGCGCCGAACATTAACCAAGCTAAACTAATCTCCTTTGCTTGCAAATAATCCAAATCCCTCCATTTATTGCACATTCATGTGCTTAACCAAAAGCCTCTTAAAGGCCACTATTGTAACTTGCCTCCACCACCACTTCGGTAGGGCATTCCAGGCACCCACCATGTTCTGTGTAAAATATTTGCCATGCACATCTTCTTTACCCCTCAAAAAGCTTAAGCTGAAAGCTATAGACACAAAAAGCTGGAGTAACTGAGCGTGACAGGCAGCATCTATGGAGAGAAGGAATGGGTGATGTTTCGGGTTGAGACCTTTCTTCAGACGTCTCAACCCAAAACGTCACCTATTCCTTCTCTCCAGGGATGCTGCCTGGCCCGCTGAGTTACTCCAGCTTTATGTGTCTATCTTCGGTTACTTCTTTCACAAGCTTAAAGCTATACCTTCTGGTCTTTGACATTTCCACTGTGAGAAAGGTTCTGCCTGTCTAACTAAGTAACTATGCCTGATTAAGAAAGTATAAGGTTTAGCAAAATGTACATCAATAACTAAAATTACACTAACAAAGATTGAAAACAAACTCAGCCTTCAAAGATTGCAATCAAATGTCCAAAAACAATACAATGGATGGAAATTTAATGTTAGCAAAACTGTCACTATTCACTATCATTACGGTAACGGGCCTGTCGCACTGCCGAGACCTAATTGGCGAGTTTAGAAGAGTTTGCCCTCGACTCATACTCGCAGCATGGTCGACACGAGGTCTTAGGAGGTTTTTGTAACTCTCCTTCATGCTCGAGAGTAGTCTCCGCGAACTCGAGGCCTCAGCTAAGTCGCTGCGTATTTTTCAACATGCTGAAAAATGCCCGCGAGTAAAAAAAAAAGTCGCCGTGGAGGGGAAAAATTGTTTTTACTCGTAGGTTTAGTCGAAGTAGGTCGTAGTAGGTCGGCATGTCATTCGTAGATAATCGAGGGTAGTCGAAGGTAGTCATAGATAGTCTTCAATATAGGCGAAGGGAGGTCGAAGTCACTCTCCACTATTCGGTGTCCAATTTTCTCGAAGCTAGTCTTCAACATAGTCGAAGGAGGTCTTCTACATAGCCGAAGGAGGTCTTCAACTTGCCACTTACTCAAACTCTCCTAAACTCGCCAATTAGGTCGCCGCAGTGGGTCAGGCCCTCAACATTGTAAGCGACTTGCACATCTGAACATATACTGAATTGACATGGTTCAAGGTCCATGCACTTTCACCACAAATGCCCACAGCTGAAAGTGGATCTTTAAACAATATGCCATTTACTGCTGAACAACCCTCTTGCGTTTAACATGCATGTGAATTTTCACTTCTTCAAAATAACATTTTCAAAGTATTAGAAATAATAATCTATAAAATACTGTCTTTTAATTTGATGTTTCACCTCAATCTTTATTTTCCTTTCAATAAAGTATTTGAAGAGTTAAATAAGCAAATGCTTTTTGCTTACTGGATTGGAATCTGTGAGATAACTATTCAAAATATTGCTGACTGGAAATATTTAGATTTATAATAATGCCAAGAGACCAATAAGGAGGACTTAACTTTAGTAAATGAAAACAAATGAGTACATAACTTCTGATCGATACAAATCATAAATACTGCAGATGCTGGAAATCCAAAGTTTTAAAAAAACTGCTGGAAATACTCAGCAAGCCAGGCATACCCATGGAAAGGGAAACAGAGTTAAAGTTTCAGGTCAAAATTCCTTCATTGGAACTGGGAAATGTTTCTTTTAAGTGGAATTTTACTTTGCAAAGAAAATCGGAGATCCGGAATGAGGAGGGAAGAGACAGATAGACCATGTAAAGGTTAGAACAGTATGGCAATCTAACTTACTGCATTCAGTATTCACAATGTTAATTTTCATTATTATCTCTCTTTTCCATTTATGACAATGGTCTTCAAATTGAAATGTTAGCTCTGCTTCTCTTTCCATTGATGCTGCCTGCCTGACTGACTGGGCCTTTCCAGCATTTTCTGCTTTTATTTCTCACAAATGGATATCTGATATGTTCTTTAATGGCAATGAAGATAATGAACAGCTTAGGTTAAACTTGGAAGCTGTAACCCATCACATATTTCTAGAATCATTATTCCTATTTAATTATTGCAGGACAGATCCACAAAGCATTTATATCAGAAAAGAAACACCTATTTGGAAAAGAGTGGCACATTTATTGATTCACCTACATTCCATTCCTCTGGCTGCACAATTTGAACTTTTCTATCCTTATCTCACACCTGTAGGTTTTTCATCTCTGGCCTCTGTCCAAACATCTGCCTATCCAAAACCGCCCCTTGCTGCCACTTGCTCAGTTTTGGCCTGCCTATTATTCACTGATAGTGCAATCTTTCATAAAAGTAGCAAAGTGAACATTTATTTGGCATCACAGTTTACCCGCATATCTAACGGAATGGCTGACAAGAGACGTGTGTATCTCATACCTCCAATTACCTATCCGTGTTCTCTGGAGATACAGCCTGACCCGCTGAGTTACTCCAATTCCCTGGGATTCCAAGTAGACTGCTGCTTTTAACTAGAAAATCACTACAAGTACAAATTTTCAAATCTAATTCACAGCTAAAACTCAATTTTTTATACATTTTAGGGAGTGATAAAGTGTTTCATAATGTTTTCAGTGTCCTTTTTAAGAACAAATGGAAATGAAAGACAGCTTTGTTTACCAAGTGATATCTAATGGATTGAACTCTTGTTAAACATTGCCAATTGCATAAACATTTCATTACAAGCAAATCGTTGGCTGCAAAAATGAAACAACCCCTCCCAAAGATAATGAAGCCATTGACTTTTATCGATGTTTGCACAGGAAAGCACATCAGAATGCATTCTGAGCAGTGAAAAAAAGTGTATGACTTGACAAGTCTTTCTTAATGAGAGTGATGATCAGTTTCTTTAGCACTATTTATCTTTACTAATTGCGGTTAGTGTGAATTATCAATTACAGTTAGAGGTAATTGCCCTTCATACAGAAAGCTTTTTTAGTTCATTCACGGCCATTAATGTATTGCTACAATTAACAGTCACATTTACATTACCAATATATCTCCATTGTTCTAAATTGTAAAGTAATTTTATTTTTCACAGGAGAGCCTCTCATAATTTACTGATGCAATTGACTGAATAAGTAGAGAGACTGCCATGGGGCTAATCAGTGATAATGAATTATCATTTGACCTTGTAAGGGTAATGCACAACACATGCTCTCTTCAGATAACTACAGATGACATCTGCTGCAACTTTGACTTCAGTAAAGTTTCTATCCAAAAAGGATTTAAATGTAGCTAATTGTATCAAATGCAGAATGGTCTGCTTGGTTTAAGGCAAAATATTTTTCCAATTTTAATAAATTCAATGAAAAAAACAAAATATCTGATACAGTAGAAATTAAAAAGAGATACTGCAGATCTCTTGCATATAAATATGCACGTAAAATTCTTAAGGGATTGGACGGGCTAGATGCAGGAAAAATGGTCCCGATGTTGGAGGAGTCCAGAACAAATGGTCACAGTTTAAGAATAAGGGGTAGGCTATTTAGGACTGAGATGAGGAAAAACCTTTTCACTCAGAGAGTTGTGAATCTGTGGAATTCTCTGCCACTGAAGGCAGTTGAGGCCAATTCACTGGATCTTTTCAAGAGAGTTAGATTTAGCTCTTAGGGCTAACTGAATCAAAGGGTATGGGGAGAAATCAGGAACGGGGTACTGATTTTGAATGATCAGCCATGATCTTATTGAATGGCGGTGCTGGCTCGAAGGGCCGACTCCTGCACCTATTTTCTGTTTCTATGTATCTATCTCTCTATTGTGAAAATGAAAAGAAAAACGAGCCTATATGATGGCATCCAGGATTCAATCAGCTTCTCCCTTGGCTTGACATTTTAAATATTTTCCACAAATACCAATGTAATAGTGCAAGCATGCAAAGTTTGTGCACTGCAGATCACGAGGCTCTGAAATAAATCATTTCTGTACAACATCAGAGGGCACTTGGTCTATGCCAGCTCTCAGACCATTCCCATCAGTTCTATTCCCTCACTCATTTCCTTGTAACCTATTCTCTGCTACATGCACCAGGGGAAACTTACATCAGCCAATTAACCTTGGGATATGGGAGCAAACTGGAACACCCAGGAGAAACCAAAGCAGTCATAAGGAGAGTTAGCAAACTCTACAGAGACAGCACCAGAGATCAGGATCAGCCCAGCTTGCTGGAACCGTGTAGCACCTTGCCCTCATTAATGCATGATAAAGGTCATAATTCGTTTTAAATTAGAACACAATTCATTCTACTATGTTGTATTGATGTTTGATACATTACTTTGTCACAAATAAAACACATTTTAAACATTTAGCTGCTTTCTTGATGGAATTATGAGTGTTTCCAGTTTTAGTGGTGTTCACCTTACAGTGTGCCAATGTATGCTGTTTGTAGTGCTTGAATTTGTGGCTCATTTCAACTTCAACATTTATCTAATTAAGAAGCAAATAGATATTTACATCAACTTTCAGTTTCTAGGATAAATTACAAATAAATCTGCAAGACAATAGATAATAACTAGACTAAGTGGGACCCGTTGGGTCCCAGCATCACACGGGAGGGCTGGTCACCAACACAAAATTCCACCTCTCCACCAATTCCAATATTGCTCGCCAGTGGGGGGGGGCTGTCTGTTGCGCTAGTATGGGTGTTGCGGGCCGAAGGTACTGGTTTCCAGAGGGCTAGTATAGATATTGTGGACCGAATGAATTCTTGGGCTGGCATCCAACTGGTGCAATGATTTTAAAAGCCAAGCCAAGGCAAACAATTGGGCTGCAGCCACCTGACAACCAAATTTCATTTTGTGAACACAAACTTGTTAAAAAGGAGAGGCAAACAATTGGGCTGCATCCACCTGACAACCAAATTTCATTTTGTGAACACAAACTTTGTTAAACAGGTGAGGCAAACAATTGGGCTGCAGCCACCCGACAACCAAAATTCTTTTTGTGAACACAAACTTGCTAAAAAGGCGAGGCAAACAATTGGGCTGCAGCCACCTGACAACCAAAATTCATTTTGTGAACACATGCTTGTTAAAAAGGCGAGGCAAACGATTGGGCTGCAGCCACCTGACATCCAAAATTCATTTTGTGACACTTACTTGTTAAAAAGGCGAGGCAAGCAATTGGGCTGCAGCCACTCAACAACCAAAATTCATTTTGTGAACACAAACTTTTTAAACAGGCGAGGCAAACAATTGGGCTGCAGCCACCCGACAACCAAAATTAATTTTTGTGAACACATCCTTTTTAAAAAGGTGAGGCAAACAATTGGGCTGCAGCCACTTTACAGCCGCATCGAGGGGACTCACCGTAGAGTAGACTTTCGTTCAGTGTTAGTTGCAGCTCAGAGAGCCGTGACCCTCTCGCTTCCTGGGGGTCTGGCAGAGACTGAGTGAGGCACTACACTTCTGGGTTTTATAGTCCCTCCCCCTGCCGCCAGTGGGGGCAGCAGAAAGAATGGGGTATTTTTTTTAAACATTAATATCTCTCTGATTTTTCATCGATGGGAAAAATCCTCTGGTCCTGGAAGGCGGAGGGGTGGCTCTGAGCGAGGTGGCCAAAAATGACGGCCGTTGGTGGCGGCGTTCTCTCGGAAATCGTACCACAGTGGGCATAAAGCGGTCAAGATCAGACTTTTAGTAATATAGATTACAGGTATAAAATATCATTGCTTCCTGTTACTAAACCAGGCATTCCTTCCCCAGTTATGCTAATATTTAAATGTTCTATTAACAATTGGTCAGTCGTCTTTAAAAAGCTGCATTTTGAAGCAAAATGTACGGCTGAAATTGTAAAATGTTTTGCCTACTCAAGTGTTTCAATGTAAAATAAAGTGTTTTGTTTTCCATAGGAAACTGCAAGAAATCTTTCATGCATTAATGGACAGAGACCACAGTTGGAGGAAGTTTAAACAGTACTGCAAGAACTCTTTTAGACCAGAGAACAGAACAGTACATGTCTGCGCCCCATTATGTCAATTTAAACTGTACAACTGCATGCACATAGCCTATGTCTCTCCATTTCCTGTGTATATGTCTGTCTTAATCACACATGGAACATTTTGTCACAGGTTGCAAAAAGTTAAAAGATTAGCTGGGGAACAAAGTGCAAAGTGATAGATGTTTTCAATAAAAGAGCATTAAAACACAACAAAAAATAATGAGTAGCTTTGCTTGCCAAATTGTTAGGTTAAAACTGGAATGATCAACCAACAAATTAGATTTTTTTTAACCTTTGACCTGCAACAGATTGAAAAGCAACACACTGGGCCGCACACAAAGTCGTGGAGGGAATGGACAGGCAACATTTCAGGCAAACTATATAGTTTTACTGTTGATCGGTATAAGAAACACAATATATTTTAGAATAGCACTCATCATCTCTTAACTTCCTTTATGAACCTTTAAGATCTAGTAAGTAAAGTTCAAAACACTCAAGTAGACTGATAGATTTAAATTGTAATTTAAAAACAAAAGATTCTGGTTGGATGTGAAGTGCTTGGCATTCTAACACCATGTACTGCACAATGGCCTAATTATTTAAGAATTTCAAAGAATACAGCATTTTCTGCGGAAACCTGGGATAACAGGCAGGTGATATGTGATGGGGCCAAAGATTTTCTTCAAGTAATCATGACTGCAAATCGCTGCCATGAGCAAAGGATAGATTATATTTGCACCAAGTCATGGCAAAGCCTCCCACATCTATTGTTCACAATAGAATAGGTGTAATAAATTGACAAGTTGCAATCATGGGAAAGAGAGACCCAGAATGAGGTTGAAAT
Source organism: Amblyraja radiata (assembly GCF_010909765.2). NCBI lineage: Eukaryota > Metazoa > Chordata > Chondrichthyes > Rajiformes > Rajidae > Amblyraja > Amblyraja radiata. The sequence goes on from NC_045970.1 coordinate 20,832,507, forward strand.
ACACAGCCTTGTGGATCTGGTTAAAATATTAATGCAAAGTGAGATGGCAATCAAAAGCAGAGGTGACTGGGGATTCGCGTGGGTAGTGATAGTGAGTTGGCCATTGTAATGGACTGGGAGGCAAGGGTAGGGGCTAATTGTGAGGCTTGAGGGATCACAAATGAGAGAGGTGATTATCATAATTTAAATGAAACCTACCTAAAAGTTCCCAATGTTGGACTCAGCAGACTAAGAAATGTGAAGGCCTGTTTCTGTATAATTGCTCAGCACCACGATGTATGAGCTCATCATATGCACCAGAAGTCTTGGAAGGAAAGTTGGGAATTAATGGACTTTATGGCAAGGATAGAATTTCTGGTCTTTGATTTTCCCACACCATTTCAGGACATGAGGAAATGCTGGGTTGTGTCCTAACAATGAAGTACAAGAGAAGTAAGACAGCAGCTCGGATATTAGTCTTTCAGCTCTTTGTCCCAGCTTCACATCCTATTCATACTGTTATAATGGAAATATCCTCAAAGTGCAGAGCACAAACGTCTTCTAAAACTTGTTATAGGCAGTTTCCATCCAAATGTTTGCCTTGATGAAAATCTCACTCAGACTCAGAATAGATGGAGTGGAAACTGGATTTTGTTTTGTCACAGGCACAGAAGGTATGCATTTTTGAGATGGGTGCTGAGGCATGATGTTGGAGCACAGTAAAGGGAGTTTTGTACCTGGGTAAGAAAGAAGGGTCTTGACCCGAAACGTCGCCCATTCCAACATTGTGTCTACCTTTGAGTTTTGTACCTGGTTGAGTTAGACCTGACCTAGAATCAGAGCTTAATCCTGACATATTGTACCTGAAATGAAAGGTACAATTGCCTTAAATTAATTGCCTTAAATTAATCGAATGCATTTTATTGAACTCAAAAAGCAAAAATAAGTTGGCAACTCTTCTGCTTTTCCAGAGAATCCCATGATCCTCTGCTCAACCACCAGTGTAATTATTTGGGATTGGGGTGGAGGACAAAGAGAAAGAATGCCACCAGTGATGCCACTTGTTGTTACTATCTAGAATGACATTCACCCCTGAGTCTTTATCACAAAACGTAATTCACCCTCGACTAAATTTTCTTATGTTTTTTGCTAATTTTCGTCTTATTCGTCGTTGTGTATAATATCTGAATAAATTAAGTCATTCACCCTTCATTCACCCCAAAATAATTTAATTCACCAGTTTGAGAAGCACTGCATATACTATATAGTATATGCACTGATAGTGCAATCTTTCATAAATGTGGCAAAGTGAACATTATTTTAGGATTCATTTGGTCATGACAAACGTGCACAATCTTCAAATATATTTCTGAAGGAATAGTTTTCCTTTCCCTTGGGTTCTCTGCACATAATTCCTGTATCTGACTGACAGGACAACTGAAAATCCTGATGCCAAATCCCAACCAAGTTATTCTAAAATTAAACCAAACTACAAGTAGTTCTGCTATAATCCATGTGTCCAGAACATGAACTGGAAATAACACGATTGATGAAGTATAGAATTTGTCTTGCGTGGGCCAAATCAGCCAAAATACAATTTTGATCAAGAACTAGAGACTGCTTAAATGTTACTTTGCAAGTTGATAGGCAGAAAATAAAACTGTCTGAAAAAAATAAATCAGTGTTGGAAGAAAAACGTATTTGCCTGTATCCTCCGTGCAGTAATCAGACACCTTTGGCTCTTAAAAACCTAGCTGCTAATTTCACCGTAAGAGGCCATGAAATTGACAAGGGATTGACACTTGTGCAATGTTACTCTTAAATAATGTTATAGCCTTTAGTTTTTTTTTAGCTTGCAATAAACTTACAGCTACTAAAAAAAAACTTGATTTTCTTTAAATCCTGGAAAAAGTGTTGCCCCTAGCACCCTTTTCCAATTGACACAATTATTTTAACATGATTTTCTATTGCGTGGGGTTTCTTAGGAATGCAACTACATTACAGCACAACTGCTATTCTGGAAATAGTAGACGAGGAGCAAATATGCATTCACTGCTGTCACCAGCTGTCTTCAAATTCCCAAGGCTGACACAGAGATGAGAGTATAGGCAAACACAAAGTGACCCAGTCTTTCTGAAACCATAACCTATGCAGTTTGATTATCTATTTTACTTCGGAGTCATGTGAGTGACTACGTGAAGAACCCCGCCAGGACGCATGCATGTCATATCGCTACACGCATTGCGAAACGTCAGACGCGGTGGAAGGACGTTCCCCCGCGGCGGCAGTTTAAAAAGCCTCTATTTACAGGTAAGGTTTTACTCTGCGGTCTTTTTTGTTCTTTTTCCCATCTACAGAAGGGAAATGGAGAAAGCAAAGAAGACGAGGGCTGCGACAAAGCTGGTGAGGGAGGACCGCGGAGCAGCGGGCAGTCAGCAAGAGCAGCCGACGGCACTTAGATCACCCGTAGTGGGATCAGCTGTGCCCTGTGTAGCCGCCGCACCGGCCAAATCCACGCGGCCGGGCGGCAAGGCAAAACACAAAACTAACAAATCGTGGACTCGTTGGAGTCCGACTTTGAAACACCGCGGGCGGCCAGCGACCGAGAGCGCTGGACCCGAATGGAACGGTGTGTGGAGCATTTGCTCCAACGTGACCGGCTCCGGGAGATGGAGTCAGGTCACTGTGGGCCCTATGACAAACCCACAGCAGTACCTTTTCAAGGGCTGCACAGTGTCTCCACCTCATCGGAGGGGAGCACTGCGGGTCAGTTCTGGGCTGACCTGGAAGAGGGGTCCGCGGAAGAACAGACAAGTGTGCATGGGGTGCGAGAAAATGAGAACTTGCTGGATATGGTGGCAAACTTCATACAGCCAGAACAGACTGGGGAAAATCTGGAGCCAAAGCTTGCTGCCAGTATTGACTATATGTCATTAAACAAGTTACAAGAGCAGGCTGTACTGGACACCACAGGAAGACATATGGCACCGGGCAACTGCATTTCCCTAAATGTCCCAATTATCAACAACTGTATCTGGAAACACATCAGACAAGGGGTCAGAAGTATGGATGTGAAATTACAAAAAGTACTAAAATTGCTGACCGCAGGAATAACGGCATTTGCCCGTACAGTGGACGACAGGAATATGTCCCAGGATCAACAAGATGCGCTGGCACTGTTCTGTAACACCCAGCACGAAATAAACAGCATCAGGAAAAGTGCCATACAGCCGACACTCAACCCAAAATTCGCGGGACTGTGCAAACCTGGGGCCACAAAACCACCCATCCTCCTGTTCGGAGGAAACCTATCGAAGCAGGTAAAAGAGCTTGATGAGGAAGCCAAAACCTTGGGGTTAATAAAAGGAACACCTGCAAAAACCCACTACAGCCAAAGACAGCATCCCTACGCACCCACCAGCAGAACTGGTGAAAGCTCGAAGGCACGGCATTTTAAACATGAGTCTTTTTTAGGCCATGGCCCAGGCCGGCCTTCTTGGAAGATGCGGGGAACCCCAACAACAGCACCAAGCAATCCGAAAAACCAAGCACCAGCGCAACAACAACGGAAGAACTTCAGGAAGAAGTAATCCTGCCACTGGTAACAATGGAGGTAGGTGGGTCTGGTTCCCTAAATAATATGGAGAGCATGGAGGTTGGTGGGAGACTACACTGGTTTTTGAATGCATGGAGCATGCTAACAACCGATACTTACATCTTAAGCAGTATCCAGGGATATACAATAGAGTGTATACACGAGTACAGCCCTCCAGTTCAACAGTTCAACCGAGAGTTCGTGCTCTCTGATAAAGAAAAATCAGAAGCACAAGCTGAACTGGAGCGGCTTTACATAAAAAGTGTAATTGAAATAACTCAACACGAACCATTAGAATTCGAGTCCAATATTTTTACCAAAACCAAAAAAGATGGTGGTTGTCGCATCATCATAGATCTGACAAAATTGAACACATTTGTTCAATACATTCACTTTAAAATGGAAACCTTTGTTACTGCTAAACAATTAATTTCCAAAGGTTACTTCATGGCCAGCATCGATTTAAATGATGCTTACTATTCAGTACCCATACGAGGTGACCACAGATGTTACTTAAAATTCAACTGGATGGGACAACTCTGGCAATATAAAGCATTGCCAAATGGGCTATCATCAGCCCCCAGGCTGTTCACAAAAATCTTAAAACCAGCCCTAGCATTTCTACGTAAACGTAAACATATGGTTATGGCATATTTAGATGACATACTCATTGTGGGCATAACTTTGGAATTGGCCATACAAACTGTAACAGCCACAAAACAATTATTTGAAAAACTGGAATTTATCATCCATCCAGTTAAATCTAAACTAACACCGTCCACTATTATGGACTACTTGGGTTTCACCATTGACTCAGTTCACATGACGGTGACACTGCCAAAGGGAAAGGCAAGAGATTTAATAGAGTTTTGCAATAACCTCATTGACATCATAAACCCATCCATCAGATTGGTAGCAAAAGTAATTGGTAAAATCGTGGCTGCTTTCCCAGCCACACAATTTGGACCTCTACATTACCAAAACGTACAGAGAGCAAAAATACAAGCTCTAAAAATCAATGCAGGTCACTTTGACAGACCTATGAGACTACCAATCCAAGCCAAAACGGAACTAAAATGGTGGATAGATAACATCTGGCTTTGTTCCAACCCAATCATTGTCAGTAACCCTTCTATGGTACTACAAACTGATTCCAGTGCACTTGGGTGGGGAGCCACCAATACCATCACCAGCTGTGGAGGTAGATGGACAGCACAGGAGGCATCCTTCTTACTCACACTGGGTATAAACTACTTGGAAATGTTGGGTACATTCCATGGCCTAAAGTCATATTGTACTGGATCACAACACCAGCATGTTAGATTACAAATAGACAATACCACTGTGGTAGCATACATCAACCACATGGGTGGCAACAAATCGATATCATGTGACAATCTTGCTAATTCAATTTGGCAATGGTGCATCCAGAGAGATATTTGGATATCAGCCACTTACCTGCCAGGGAGACTAAATTTAGTGGCAGACACCAGGTCACGCAAATTTAATGAAAACACCGAATGGATGTTAAACAAAATGGTATTTGCTGACATTACAGCAAAATATGGAATATCGATCTATTCGCATCCAGACTAAACAACCAGATACCTAATTATGTTTCATGGGAACCAGACCCTGGGGCAGCAGCAACAGATGCATTTTCGCTGCATTGGGGGAAATTGTTTATTTACGCATTCCCTCCTTTCTGCCTCATCAGTCAGGTATTAAGGAAAATACAACAAGACTCTGCGTCTGGTATTTTGGTAGTACCCGATTGGCCTACACAACCATGGTTCCCAGTGGTGCAAAACATGGTATTAGAACCATGTATTACCATCCCACATAGACCAGATTTACTACTACAACCTGTGACAGGGGATAGCCATCCATGCCATAAATGCTTGAACCTGTTAATTTGTAGAGTTTAAAAACACCACTTCTACAACTGGGACTAACGGACCGAACAGCGAACATCATCTTGGCGGCCCAAAGAGAATCAACTAAAAAACAATATCTGGTCTACATCAGGAAGTGGGAAATGTACTGTCATAAGAACAAAATCACCAACAGAAATATTAACATCCCGTCTGTTCTGGAATATCTGGCAGGCCTCCACTATGATGAGGGGCTCAGCTACAGTGCCATCAACAGCGCCAGATGTGCCTTGTCGACTTACCTATGGCAAGGGACAGAGCGTTACACGGTAGGGACTCACCCTCTGGTAACTAAGCTCATGAGGGGAATATTTAATACGAATCCCCCAAAAACCAGGTACTCCCAAATTTGGGATGTAAGCATTGTCCTGAAAGCACTCAGGAACTGGTCTCCAACATCTACTCTGTCCCTACACAGACTAACTTTAAAAACAGTCATGTTAATGACATTGGTCACGGCACAGAGGGTTCAGTCACTGCACAAACTCAGACTGGACAACATGACCTCCTCACCTGACGATATTACGTTCCACATATACGAACTAGTAAAACAGAACAGACAGGGATCAGCAGGCCTCAATATCCAATTTAGGTCATACCCTGCAGATGACCGTCTCTGTATAGTTAGACACCTGTCACTATACATGGAGAAAACAAAAATCCTAAGAGGCAATGAGAAGGGACTGCTGATCAGCCATAAGCAACCTCACAAAAGAGTGACGGTCCAGACCATCTCGAGATGGCTGAAACAAGTACTGACACAGGCTGGGGTCGATACTAACGTTTTAAAATCTCATTCCACCAGGGCTGCAGCTACATCGGCAGCAGTACAACTGGATGTGCCCATGGACCAAGTCCTCGAAGCAGCAGGATGGTCAGGGGAAAGAACTTTCCAGTCATTTTACAATAAACCAGTGATGAAAACTGGAACATTTGCAGAAAACATGTTAAATTCTGTAAATTAATTAAACCCATAAAAGGGGTTATAATTTGTGTTAATAAATTTTATGATTTCAATAACGAATCATGTGCAATTATGTTAACACTATTCCTCCCACAGTCAAGGCAGACGTGATGCATGGACTCGTTGCCACGGCATGAAATCACAGAGCTTTAAAATCTTCACGTAGTCACTCACGTGACTCCGAAGTAAAATAGTAAGATTAAACGAGAACTTACCAGTTTGAAGTTTGATCTGTATTTTATGAGGAGTTACGATGAGGGATTACGTGCCCTCCGCTCCCACCCTGATCATATACTTAACTGGTACCTCTTCTCTAATCCTACTATGTTTAGTCATTACAGTTATCTGTGATTTCACACCGCTGCTTTGAAGAATGACACGCATGCGTCCTGGCGGGGTTCTTCACGTAATCCCTCATCGTAACTCCTCATAAAATACAGATCAAACTTCAAACTGGTAAGTTCTCGTTTAATCTTACTATTAAAATGCTGTACAATGTACTTATAGACACTCATCATTACAAGATGAAATGCTACACTGTCAGAGGAGTATAAGTTGGTTGATCAGGAGTTTAGCCACTACAAGGCAGCTTTGAACTGACCTTTACCTCGTCCCAGCAGGTCAACAGTCTGATGATGTCCCACAATGCAATTACTCAGTGTCAGATGTGCAACTCCTTACAAATCAACCAGAATTCTACACATCTGCTGGCTGTCAGCATCTGCCAGGCTCAGTCATGTGCAAATAATGAAAAGCATTTGTTATTGCCCCAGAACAGGTAAGCATTATGACAATTAATGTACATCCCAAGTGACCTTGTATAAATCTAAATTCCAATGACCCCTTTAAGCCATGGATATGTGGATGTTGAAAGTGATCTAGATCAGTGAACGAGGTTTGACATTCATTCATTCATTTTACAGATGTGAGCTTCCAGTTTTTACCTGATGTAACCCTGATCTGCAATATATAACCCACCAGCACCGATGAGCAGAAATCTGAGCATAAAATTGCTCAACATTTGCAAAGCAAACTAGAATTGGAACTTCTTCCGCTGGCCGGGGCAGAAACTTTAGTCATTATTAAAATCAAGCACAGAACATTTACAATGTGCATAGTCAAGAGAGTAGATTAAATTCCTACTGTTGGATTGAAAATGTTCCTTTGCCTGCAAAGATCATGCTGAAATCAGTTAATTTAAGGTTTGGGACAAAATAATAAAATCATACCCAATTTAATAATCTAATTCAATAATGTTACAGAGTGACTGGGTAGAAATTAGAAAAATAGTCACCCAACGACAGTGAAATGTCCTCTCATAAAGGGTAGAATACAGCGACTGCATAAATGATACATAACATTCTAAAAGAAAAGACAACTGTGCAAACAATGATACATCTGTGCAAAAACACAATCAGAAAAAAAACAAATCCATCACAGTGGAAAAGGTGGGCCGCAGTGTTCCACTGCCGAGATTAGGCTAAGGCAATGTACGTTGGTTCAAGAACCTGATAGTTGTAGGAAGGTAGCTGATCCTGAACCTGGTGGTGTGGGATTGCAGGCTTCTGTAATATCCTGCCGAACGGTAGCAGTGAGAAGAGGGAGTGGCCTGGATGATGAGGATCTTTGATGATAGATGCCACCTTCTTGGGGCTGCATCTCATGTAGATGCTTTTGATGGAGAGGTGGGCTGTTCCTGTGATGGACTGGGATGAGCCCACCACTTTCTGCAGCTTTTGGAGGGAGAGGTAGAACAGCCATGATTGAATGGCAGAGTAGACTTGATGGGCCAAAAGGCCTAATTCTACTCCTATCACTTATGACCTTTTGCATTCTTGTGCATTGGAATTGGTATACCAGGCTACAATGCAACCCATCAGGATACTTTCTACAGTATATCTGTAGAGTTTGTTAAAGTATTCAGAAACATTATGAATCTCTTTAAGTAGAGGTACTGGTGCACCTTCTTCATGATTGTATCCATGTGCTTGGCCCAGTACAAGTCATCCGAGATGTTAATTCCCAGGCATGTGAAGTTGCTAGCTCTCTCCACCATTGACCCATCAATGGAAATTGACATGGGATCTCCCATCTTCCTTTTCTAAAGTTAATGCTCAGTTCTTGGTCTTGCAGGCGTTGTGCAAGAAGTTGTTGTTGTGGCACCACTCAACTAGGTAGTTCATCTCTCTCCTGAATGCTGACTAATCATCACCCATGATTCAGCCAATAAAAGTGGTGTTGCTTGTGAGTTTATAGGCGGCGTTGGAGCTGTACTTAGTATAAAGTATACAGTATGTACTTAAACACAAAGACATGGGTGTAAAGTGAGTAGAGCAATGGGTTGTACATGCATCCGCGAGGTGCACCTATTCTGATGGTCAATGAGGAGTAGATGTTGTTTACCACTCCAACTAGATTGAGGTCTGTCAAAGAGGTATTCAAGGGAAGGGAACTGCAGAGGCCCAGAGCTTGGTGATGGGTTTGGAGCAGACAATAGTGTTGAATGCTGAGCTACAGTTGGTAAACAGCAGCCTGATTTATGTGTCCCTGCTATCCAAACCCATTCAGAACAGAGTGGAGAGCCAGTAAGATAGCATCTGAATACTCTAGCTAGTAGGTCCATGCGGGCTTTAGTACTTGGCCAGACAGGCGATCTGGACTAGACATTACCTAGATTCACCCTCTGGATAATGCTCTGGCCTGGGACTGAAATCATGAGGTTGTCAGGGACTGTAGGGGCTTAGGTAGATGCATCATTGTTCTCCCTTTCAAAGCATGCATAGAAGGCTGTCAGCTCATCAGAAAGTGATCCATCGTTGCCATTTATGCTACCCGGTTTTGCCTTCAAGGAGGTGATAAGCAAACCCTGCCTGTCAATCAATCATCTGTATCACTAGCTTAGCTGTGAGCAGCCTTCAGGAAGTCATACCTGGTCTTTATGTATGATCCTGGATTGTCAGTGTGAAATGCCACAGATCTTATTCTCAGCTGATTAGGAGTCTCCTGGTTCATCTGGAGTTTCTGGTTGGGGAAGACTCAGAATGTTTTGTTGGTGCATACTCGTCCAGACATTTGCTGACAGCCGTGGCATATTCATTCAAGATTAATTCTTGAACATAGCCCAGTCCATCGAATGAAAGCAGTCTCGTAACTCCTCTTCTTTGTAACTCACTGACCAGCTCTTCATTGTTTACTTTGCCAGTACCACACTCTTCAGCTCTGTCTGCACACAGGTAGAAGCAGAGCAGCCAGGTGACCAGTCTTTCCAAAGTGTGCATGATGGTCGGAGTGATAGGTGTTCTTGGTGGTGGTATAATGATGGTTGGTGTGTTGGGTCTTCTGGTGTTGATAGTAGCTTGCCAGATACTTCTTCAAACTAGCCTGGCTGAGGTTCCCACTGATAATGTGGAAGGCACAGGGATACGTCATGAGGTCATGTGGTAGGAGAAGAATTAGGCCATTCGGTCTATCACGTCTACTCCGTCATTCAATCATGGCTGATCTATCTCTCCCTCCTAACATTCTCCTGCCTTCTGCCCAAAACCCCTGACACCCGTATTAATAAAAAATCTCTGCTTTAAAAATATCCATTGACAGCGTCCACAGCCTTCTGTGGCAAATAATTCCACAGATTTTCCACCCTCTGACTAAAGAAATTCCTGCTTATCTCATTCCTAAAAAAACGTCCTTTAATTCTGAGGCTATGACCTCTATTCCTAATCATTCCCAATAGTGGAAACATCCTCTCCACATCCATTCTATCCAAACCTTTCACTATTCTGCATGTTTCAAGAGGTCACCCCTCATTCTTCTAAACTCCAGCGAGTACAGGCCCAGTGTCGTCAAACGATCATCATATGTTAAACAACTAATTCCTGGGATTATTCTTGTAAACCTCCTCTGGACCCTCTCCAGTACATACTGCCTCAGATATGGTGCCCAAAATAGTTCACAATACTCCAAATACAGCCTGACCAGCTCTTTTTAGAGCATCAGCATTACATCTGTTCTATTTCCACTGATTGTGGTGCCCAAATCTTCAAATAATACCTTAATGTCTCACAGAGGATGACGGCAGAGAACTCTCTTAGAAAATAGAATGGCCAGCACTTAACCACCACATGCCCCAAGTTGGGGGAGCAGGAATGGGATAAGACCGCCATTGTCTGAGCACCACAACGTGTCTATCATGAAGCAGATGCCACTTCCTTTTCCTGATGCTGCCGTCTGGTCCATGCAGTGAATGGAAAACACTTGGCTGGACCATTGTATCCAGAGACTTTTGGGTGTGCCATGTGTTTATGAAACAGAATGCACAACTGTCCCTCAGATATAGTAGTGTGGAACTCATTTCTTCTGTCTTGATCTCCAGCAACTGTACATTGGCCAGCAGGATGCTAGTGAGAGGGGCTCGCATACCACAAAGCTTCAGTCTTAAAAGCCTCCTTGGCATCCACGTTTTCTAGCACAATGGATGTCTCCCTTATGCTTCCAGGTGCTGCAAGTGTTCTGAAGAATCGGGTTCGCTGCGTCTGTCAGGTGAACTTGAAATTGTTAACGCATGGCTTTAAAAGCCCGCTACGTACTGCTGTAGTTGTGGCTGCAGTATTCAGTTTTAAACGTCCCTGATGCATTCAGGTGCTGTACTTGCATTCTTATGAGTCAGATCCACTGAGCTTGTCGGGTCATATACACCCACTGGTATAGTCTCGTATGCTGCTTGCAATTGTTACATCTTTCTGGCACCATATTTTGTCTTGAGTAAATGTTGTATAGGAAACTGGTCCAGGGTGCCTTGAACTCTAAATACAAAGTGTTTTACATTTGTACAAAGTAATTATCATTAGTAACACAATTATCACCATATTAAATCAAATTTCCCTTGGCACTACTATATGAAACTAGTTTCCATAATCACTTGCATAGCAGATTCCAAATGACCTTCAACATTAAATACAGCAACAGGGCCACCTCTATGCTGCCTTGCCAGGGGACTGTCATCAATGCCCAGTGAAATGTTCTTTGGTGTCCTTTGCACTGACACAGATCCAAATCATTGCTGTCTGGATTTTGACATTTGATTTAATAGCAGCTAATGAAATTAATTTTCAATAAAAAAATAAAGAAATAAAAAAAATAAAATAAAATCAGGTTTGTGCTTAATGAGTGAAAAGTGGAGGAACTACATAATAACATTTCTACAATTAATTCTCAAGGAATAAAATGTAAAACAATCTCATCCGCATCTCAGAACAGAAAAGAACTTTAGTTTATGTAGATTATAGATGTACCTTTTCCCAACCAAACTATTTCTGCCATTTTTTCACATTTCTGAAAAATGAATGATATATCATAATATTTATTGTCACAGATATTGTTTTTCACATGCCCTTTACTGCAAATATCAAGATGACAATCTGAATATGAAGATACAGAGCTCCTTCCAATGGTTCCACAGGCTACCATCAAAATTGCATCTGAAGCAATGTTGAGGAAGTTCTAAGAAACCTTTTAGCTTCACATATTTCCTTACTAAATATGAAGCCATTCAGTCCAATAAGCTTATTCTGGTTATCAGAACATACTCTTCAGTCCCATTCTACGACATATTTTCCTGCAACCTATCTGTTCTCACAGATCCAGTCTCCTGCCATCCACAAGAGATTAGAATCAAATGTATGCCTCTGGAACTGTGAGGTCGAAGCACTCACTGCTATAACATTGTGCTGCCTGAAATTTAAAATTTGGTTCACAATACAAAGAACCATCAATAAAAAGTACACCCTTGTTTCAGCAGCAGATAGAGTCATCAAGTAATACAGCGTGGAAACAGGCCTTTCATTCCAACTTGCCCACACCGACCAACATGTCCCATCTACGATAGTCTCACCTGCCTGCGTTTGGTCAATCTATATAACTAAAAGTCTCATCTTGATCACTTCCTGTCTGCGCTGTACATTGATTTTAGAAGAAACGCTACCCTATATCGCTATGATTTTTCGCCATCTTACTCACATTCCTCCTCCGCTGAGGCAGCCCCGACGATTTTTCTGATCGATGAAAAATAAAAATGTTATGAGTGTTTAAAAAATCTTGAGATCAGCTGATTGGTCCTCTCGCCTGTCAACCACCATGATGAAGGTAACACCCCTTCCGGGGGGGGGGGGGGGGGGGGGGCAGGACAATAAAACCCGGATGCCTGGACGCGAGTCAGTCACTCCGGAAGATCGCGAGGGAGAGTCCACAACTATGATTCTTAGCTGGTAATCAACTGAACTGTGAGTCTGCAATGTACTTGCAATAAATGATTTGTTAACCCTTAATGACAATGCAATGAGTTGTTTGGCAATTTGGTGGCCTGCACTGCTTGAAATGCTATGAAATTGAATGTGGTGGCCTGCACTTTGCTTGAAATGCTATGAAATTGAATGTGGTGGCCTGCACTCTGCTTGAAATGGAATTTCAAGGAATAGCCGTGAGTGAACTGCCAGCCCACCAGCCCTGAGCTGCCAGCCTACCAGGCCTGAGCGACTGAGCTGCCACCCTACCAGGCCTGAGCGACTGAGCTGCCAGCCCAAGAATCCATTCGGCCCACAATGTCCATACTAGCCCTCTGGAAACCAGTCCTTTCAGCCCACAACACCCATACTAGTTCTCCAGAACCTCTCCCCCCCCCCCGCCCCCCCACTGGCCATCAATATTGGAATTGGTGGAGAGGTGGAATATTGCGTTGGGGGACCAGCCCTCCCGTATGAACATGGCACCCATCGGGTCCCACTTAGTCTAATATCCCTTTAATCCTGGCTATCCATGTATCTGTCTAATTGTTTCTTAAACATTCCAATAGTCTCTGCCTCAACTTCTTCCTCTGGCAACTTGTTCCATACACCCACCACCCTTTGTGTGAAAAAGTTAACCCTCAGATTCCTATTAAATCATTCCCCATTGACCTTAAACCTATGACCTCTAGTTCTAGATTCCCCTATTCTGGGCAAGAGATTCTGTGCATCTACCCAATCTATTCCTCTCATGATTTTATACATCTCTTTAGGATCACCCCTCATCCTCCTGCGCACCAAGGAATAAGAGTCCCAGCCTGCTCAACCTCTCCCTATGGCTCAGATTCTCGAGCAACATCCTCGTAAATCTTCTCAGTATCCCCAGTACAATTTGACAACAACTTTCCTGTAACACGGTGCCCAGAACTGAACTCATTACTCTAAATGGGGCCTCACCAACTTCTGATATAACTGAAACATGCCTCCCAACTTCTATACTCACTTAGTGTGAAAAACATTTTCCATCCAAGAGTGACTTTTGATAGAGTGATACTCAAAACATTGCTGCTTATGCCTTGCCCAAAGGGTACAAGTGTTTATTGCATCAGACTCCATGTCAAACTAGGTTCACAAAACATTTTTCAAATCAAAGTTTACTAGAATTGAGTTTGCGTGCTTGGAATACAATTGCTGGTGTTGCAATTTAAATGTTTCCATATTTTAATTTTTGGCATTCCTCATGCATAAAACAAAATACTTCCACCTTTCGTTATAGGATGAGCAGGCTAGGACTTTATTCCTTGGAGAGCAGAAGTTTGAGGGGTAATTTTATGGATGTGTAAAAGATCATGAGAGGAATAAATAAGGTAAGTGCAGTCTTTTCCCATACAGAGGGGAATCGAGAACCATAAGACATGGGTTTAAGATGAGTGGGAGAAAGTTTTAATAGGAACCTGAGGGGCAACATTTTTCTATATATGTTGGTCTGCGTGGGCAGAATGGCCAGTTTCCACACTAGTTGATGCTATGACATGACAACTGAAAGTTATCAGAAGCATAACTACACAGAACTGGTTGTGATCATTTTGTTAAAGAATTCAGAACATCTCATGTGGAGGGAGCAGGGAGGAAGCCATAGAGCATGGAAACTGGCCTGAGGCCCAACTTGCCCATGCCGACCAAGATGCCCCATCTACACTAGTCCCACCTGCCCGCATTTGGTACACATCCCTCTAAACTATTCCTATCCATGTACCTCTCCAAATATTTTTTTAAATGTTGTCATAGTACATGCCTTAACTATCTGGCAGCTTGTTCCATATACCCACCAAAAGGTAGCCCTTCATGTTCCTATTAAATCTGGCACCTCGCACCTTAAACTTATGTCCTCTAATCGTTGATTTTCCTACACTGGGTAAAAGACTTCATGCATTCTCCCCATCTATTCTTCTAATGATTTTATACCTCTATAAGATTAACCCTCAGCCTCCCGTGCTCCAAGGAATAAAGTCCCAGCCTGCTGAACCTCTCCCCATTGCTCCTGGACTGGGCCATCCTGCCTTGTGAGTGCATTGTGACATCACCGTTGGAACGCTGGAGTGCCCCTTCCTACGGAGTGGGGCATTGTGACATCATTTTTTTCCTTTCCGAAATGGATGAGTTTTCGGGCTGTTTTTAAAACTTTAAACGATTAATAACTTCGGAAATATAGGTGGAAATGCGACGGGAAGATGTTTATCGCCTCGACGGGGAAAATGTGAGTAGGATGTGTGAAATGGTGAGGCTGCGGCCTAGCGTTTGGAAAAAGATAGGAAAACCAGGTTGACACATGGTCGACACAACGTGGGCACAATCAAGACTAAGACTTTTAGTTATATAGAGATATAGTTATTAACACGCAAAGGCTCCAAGGAATAGATGGAGAGTGCGCGAGTAGAAGGCTGGGTGAGGCTGGGACCACAGTTTTAATCTTCCTCATTCAACGCGTGGTTTCTGCTGTTACCTATTGCGGCTCTCAGTTGGTTGTTAACGGTTTGTAGCGCTTCCATTCTGAATCTTCAACTATTGCTGACATTGAAAATCCCACATAAAAAAAAACTTTGAACTCATTTATCATTTCCACTGTCAAATAGACATTATCGTTCCTATAATTAGTAACCAAACATCTGGCAAGAGTGAAAAATTAACCCTGAACACAAAGATTTGAGGGGCACTGACGTACATAGCAAAATAAATTTGCTTCATAAATTGATAATCTCCAGAGAACTTGGGCATATATTTCAAATAGTGTAACAAATGTATTTTTTATAAAAATAATTGCAAGGAATGGAGAATAGATTCATCAAGCTTGTATGACCATTTGACTTTTATAAGCAATTAGTCATTCATTTAATGCTTAAAGTAAATTTATTTCCTGCATAAATGAATGCTGGTTCCCCTTTTGTTTGGGGAGAAAGCCAACTTTTGGTTTCACAATGTTTATATCATAATTATGTACAATGCAATCTATACGTTTTCTGGTTATTGATTTTAAAGTTAAAAAGATACAATAAAGGATACAAATCAATTCTGATGAATGTATTTTTTTTAAAGAAAACACACAGTAAGCGCTATTTATACATAGGAAGGTGTTTAGGGGAAAGATTAACAAACTTCATGAAAGAAGTTTTGGATCCTATAAATTAAAAAAAAGTAGAACAAATGGTTGAGGTTGCAGAACATGCAACTGGAAGCTCAGTGTCACCCTTGAGGATTGAACAGCAATTACACAATCTGCATTTCAATTCCCAATATAGGGGGAACCTTATCATGAATACCAAATGCAGTAAATGAAATTGAATTAAGCACAAGTAAATGGCTGCTTCACCTGGAAGGAGAGTTTGCATCTTTCGATGCCTGGAAAGAGGAGATAAAAGGACCTGTTGGATGTCTGGCAGCTTGTTCCATATCCTACTCTGACAGTTGGATGTAAAATGCAACAAGAGAAGCGAGTGTTGGTGGACATGTAAAAGTGGACCACGATGTTGCATTGGATTGGTTAAGGGGAAGAGACCGAGCTGTGTTTGGTGCTTGCATTACTTTGGCGTTGTCAGAAAACAGAGATTGACCCATGAAAATGAAGTTTGGTGGGGTGGTACACATGATCACAGGAAACCTGATCCTTGTCCAATGTGAGTGGTGAGGGAGTGGAAGTAGAAGTGTAGAAATTGAACAGATGTCATTGAGAACCCTGATAATTAAGGTGAAGGTAAAACACAATTAAGGAAAATACATATTGGGAGCACTAAAGTGGAATAAGGCATGACAAACATGGGAAAGAGGAGAGGCTGAGGACGTTGAAATCATTGTTCTGCATCTACACCAAAAGATGAATCCCTGCAAGAACTCTTTAAAGCATGCTAGTTTAAGTGTTTGTATGCATCCATTCGTCTAATTCCAAAATGAACTTTGTTCATGAGACAGAGTTTTTCATCCAAAATGGCAAAAATATTCCAATCTGATCAAAAAACCCCATAAGATTTGTTGTTGTTTTGTTTGGA
The DNA here is from genome assembly GCF_010909765.2 of Amblyraja radiata. NCBI lineage: Eukaryota > Metazoa > Chordata > Chondrichthyes > Rajiformes > Rajidae > Amblyraja > Amblyraja radiata. The sequence goes on from NC_045970.1 coordinate 20,849,297, forward strand.
CATGTCTCTGTTGTGGATTATAGGAATGAAATATAATTTGAATTCTGTAGTTTAGGGTCAGCTTAGGTTAAGCGGAACTGAAGCAAGTTCCGTCATCTTTTCTTAGTAAGAATGTTTTTGACTTGGCAGATAATTAACAAATGTGGGGCTCCCTGATGGTAGATTGCTTTATGGGTGTATTTGTGGAACTAACAAACCCCTTGCTGGTTTTCCTGTGATCTTGGCACAATTATGGCTCTGCAGGGTTTTGTCTCGCTACATATTGGCCAGCTGCTCCTACTGCCTTCTTGTGTATAGGACTTGCTGGTCTTTTGTTAATATCCCATGTTCCTTGTTTAAAGTTCTGCTAACAGATGCACTATACCAAATCAACAACAGGATGTTGTAAAACTCTGGCATTTCTTTGCTTTTCATATGGAACGGCTCTCAATGGGCAGGCGATGAGGATAGAAATGTAAAGTACTGGTAAGCAGAGCTATGGCTAAATAGGGACTTCAGACATGTCACCTTTAACAAAGTAATAACTCACTATGGTATCCTGCTGCTAATGTAAAATGTAGGCTTCCTATAACTAAACCTATAGTTGTAGTATTGTTAATTGCTCCATTACAAACATTAAACTGCAGACTATATTATGTATGTTAAGTGGTTGAGGTAGAGACCATCACATCCAAATGGTGAATAAAGTCAATATTTGAAGTAGAAGATAAAAAACTAATGGAAGAATGCAAGGTCATGGATTTGTTTTCCATTTGCAAAAAGAAGCCTAAAATGCATGCTCACCTGAAGCTATATATTTAAATTCACTCTTAGCGAGTCATTTAATACTCTTTAGTTACTGCCATTTTGATAAACTTGGAAGTAACATTAAAGATTATCCAGTGGCTGAACTGCAACACATACAATATTTCTACAGTCCATCCTAAATATATCTCACAGTGCAATATGTTTGAGAGTAGAAAACAGCAAAAGCTTGGCAGAAAGGAATAAAAGAGTGAAGGGGTGGTTTAGGAACGGAATTGTGTAAATCTGTTTCTTTCGGCACTACACAACACAAAAGTTGACTATCTGGATGCAATCATACCCTCTACAAAACTGGGCTGTGCACCTCCGGATGCAATCATTGTTAGCATGTCCAAGGATTTCCTGCATCAGGTATGCACCCAATAACCCGAATCACCAGATAGAGCTGAAAGCTCGAACAATGTTTAAAAAATTTACATTTTTTTATCATTTGGATTTGAAGACAATTCATACAACTGTCTATCCAGTTAAGGATAATTGTCCTGAATTCCATGAACAAGGACCACAGCACCATATAACACTCATCTGAAATTGCCAATTTTAGAAGACCGACATGTTTTAATTTCTCAAACAAATCATGGGTTAGAGAGAAGGTACACAAAAATGCTGGAGAAACTCAGCGGGTGAAGCAGCATCTATGGAGCGAAGGAAATACGTGACGTTTCGGGCCGAAACCCACAGAATAGGCCAAAATAGGTTTCGGCCCGAAACGTCACCTATTTCCTTCGCTCCATAGATGCTGCTTCACCCGCTGAGTTTTTGTGTACCTTCGATTTTCCAGCATCTGCAGTTCCTTCTTGAACATATGGGTTAGAGGGATATAGGTTATGGCAAATGGGACAAGCTTAATTGGGCATTTACTTGGCATGGACTAGTTGTTTCAATGCTGAATCATGATGGGTGTATGACACTATTGCCAATTGCAACACTCCCTGCAGTGCAGCGCTTGTGCTTCAGAGTAGATTTTGTGCTTATGTTTCTTGGATAGAGCATGAACTATTGATTCTGGCAATCAACTGACCATTGCACTGATTAGTTATTTGAGGGGTGCAATTATATTTTGCAGAAATATCTAACTGCCACAAATCTGTAAATTTCAGTACATACAATTAAGAGAGGCATTTATAGGGTAGAAGACATTCAGAACCTTTTTTCCCCAGGGTGGAAATGTCCAACACTGGAGGGCATAGCTATAAGGTGTGAGGGGGAAAGTTTAATGGGGATGTGTGTGACTTTTTATTTATTTATTTTTTTAACACAGAGACTGGTGGGATCTTGGAATGCATCATCAGGGATGGTGGTGAAGGTAGATACGATAGTGGTGTTTAAGAGGCTTTTAGATACGCACGTGGAAGTGCAGGAAATAGAGGGATATGGATCATGTACAGACAAATGGGATCAGTCTAACTATGCATGATGTTCGGCACAAACATCATGGGGCAAAATACCCGTTCCTGTGCTGTACTATTTTATGTTTAGGTTCTCATAATAAGTAGCCTTGATTTTTCATGTCAGCATTATGTTAAAAAATTTAAAAGGTAATAAATGTTAAATTGCAACAAATAATTGGAAAACAAATAAAACTGCAGATGCTGGGATCTGAAACAATCCTTCCCCCTTTTGATGACGGGTCACTGAGCCAGAACATTGACTGGTTTCTTTTTTCACACAGGCTACCAGAGTGGCTAGTTCTCCCAGCTATTCTATTCGTATTGGTTTGTTATTGCAACGTGTATGAGAGACAGTTAAAAAGTTTGGTATTTGTTACAATGAGAAGCTTTTTAAAACAAATTGCATGAATAACATGTTTAAGAAAGAACTGCAGATGCTGGTTAAATCAAAGGTAGACACAAAATGCTGGAGAAACTTTCCCCAGCATTTTGTGTCTACCTTAGATGAACAACATTGTGGGCAGAAATAAGAAATGGTTTCAACACTCAAACAAAATTTCAACAGCGTATTAGGCTTCTGGATGTATTCTGATGCATCTTCAGAAATAATCGTTTGGACTGATACTCAATGGATAAACCACTTGCATAATTTATTCATTTTGGGTTTGTTATGAATGCATTTTTATTTTTAAATGACTCTATTTCTATTTTGTTAATTTTAAAGTAATTTCCTAAATACAATGTGAAAGACACAAAATGTAATTTGACTTGCTACACAATTATACTTTGAAGGTGTCAGCCAAATCTCTTCTGCTCAAATCTAACTGCTGCTGAAAGTTTGGGGCTGCAGGCTCACTCCAGACATTTGGGAAATAATCCATCTTTAAATTGTGTTTAAGCTAGTTACCACTATAGTCACAACCACTTTGTAACTATGGTTATCATACCACGATAATCATAATATCACTTTGACATTCCCAACTATATTCTTTGGTATTTTATCCCAGGTGACAATGACATGTGTGCAAAAGGTTTGGATTTGGAGACAGAATTGTTTACTTAAATTTCTTACTTCCCTCAAGAAATCAGTCAATATGTGTTGGTGGAACATTATGTATCCATCTCAATACTATGTACTAAGAGCAATCAGAAACAGAGCATAAATTGTAGGAGGAATGCACTGCCTCCCAAACTACCCACCTTCCTCTCCAAACTCACTACCCCAACTATGTCAACATCTGCAGGTACAAAATTCGAGTGAAAGATGGTCATTCTTGAACCCTGGACTGCCTTCATGAGAAGCAGGCTCAGTCGGACTAATAGATTGTCCTCTGCTGCATGTGAATGGTACTAAATGTGCAAGGAATAAATCATTTAGGGACTTTGATTTGGATGCACAACTATTTTGAAGCTTTACTAATATTACTGCTGTGGGAACTGTTAACTATCTCGAGATATGACCAATATGTGTTTAGACTGCGTTTAAATTTCAGTCAGAAATTTCTTGCTTGATCAATAGACCGAATACAATATATTGTAGTTCATTAATAAGCCTCTGATGGGATGGAGACGGTTACCTTCCCAAGAGGGTTGGCAGTGTGTATTGAAGCCTTCACACGGCCAATATTTGATCACTGTTTATCTCAACAAAAAGACAAGTTTAACATCTGCTACTTACGAAGCTGCGGAGTCAATCTACCCCGCTAAGCGAGCAGACTTCTCTTGGAGCTTTAACACTCACCTTTTAACCGCTTCCACGGAACCTACAATGGGAACCCCTCCTCCATCCCCACTTTCATACAGAACCCCACAAATATCCAACAGCACTCCCTTCACTCTACCCACGGGCTTGCACCATTCAGCCATCACGAGAACAGAACAAGCTGCACTCTGGGAGATGGCGTTTATTGGGAGGCGCTGGTTATTAAAGTAACAAGCAAAGATACTAGAGGACGAACTACAGACGCCGGAGCACCGTACGTCCAGGCTACCTCCCAAAGTCCCAGTCATTAATTGGAGCATAATCGTAACTCTGCTGACTGACCAATCGTTATCCATGACACTGAGCATGGCATACAGGAATCTGCAATGTGTTTTAAAAGTAGCGATATTATTTTTGTTTTGCTGCATGCGAACCAGAAATCCGTGCACCTCATTGTAGTTTGATATATAAAATGAGGTGTGGATAAATTATATCGTCAGCGCGTTTTCAAATCCATCCAATAGTAACTCGTAACTGTTTATGACTGTATATATTTTCATTTCCGTGTTAAACTGGGAACAATATATCGTTGCTACAATGAGATGTGAAAAGAATGATATTACGTATAAACTTAAAAGCTCGGAACAATAAATAATTGCCAATTATTTTTTTAATTCAAAAACATGTGCCTATATCTCTACTTCGCGAAACATCAGTCGAGAACGTAACATTTGTATGGTTATGAAATGCATAAATTCTCTGCATACATGAAATGGTAGCTAAACTATATACTACAGAAGATAGCTGTTAAATAGGGAGCGAAATTTAATTAATTTCTCTATAAACACGTAATCAATCATTTTATGGTAATTAACAGGACTGCTTCTTATCGTTTCTCCACTAATGATTTTTATCTAGAATCAACGAGCAACTATTCAGCTACTAATAGAATCGCTACACGCATCATTCTCACCAAGTTATGTCATACTACAATGTGTTTCGCCTCTGAACTATTTCTTTTGGAATCTTCGGAACGTAATTTCTAAGCGTTCGCCTATTGCTGTTTGTAAGGGTTCTATCTTCTTGCAGATATAATCTATACTGTAAAACTCATTAGTAAGAATTGGAGATTGAACAAGTTATTTTAAACAACATCTTTAATAGTGTAATATCTCAGCTGTCTACTTTGATAGTGAACATTGTCTTGGACAGTCTTATCAGCAGAGGACACCCGCTGTGAATATTGATTCCAGCTTGTTTCAAGCCATCAGCTGCCATCAGGACAGGTCAGGTCTGAATCCCACCTGGCGTCAAAGCAATTTAAAGACAGCACTCACATTGAATTCTAATCCTTTGCCATGGGAAAGCTACTTAAAACTGCCAAAAGGCAGGACATTTCACCGCAATTCTGCAAAAAAAACAAAAAAACTTTAGGAAACATACTTTTATTGCTTTTAAAAGCATCATTGCAGAACACAAACCATAATTTGGTCTAATTGAACAACATAATGGGTGTTGTACGGAACTTATTTCATGAAATAAATTGTATCACCGTAAACAGACTGGAGACTCGGTATAGCATCATGAAAACGGGACAAGGAAATGCTATTCCTCCAAAAGGCAACGCATTGATTTTTAGTTGTAGTCTTACGAGAATCCATTTCAACTGTGGTGAATTTGCACAATGATTGTCAAACGTTTTAAAACCAAATGTTGATTCGTGTAGAGAATAGCTTTAATGACGTTATTAATTAAGTGAGACAAAAGGATGCTGGAATTTTAGTAAGAGCACAAAGTGTTGCGAGTAACTCGGAGGGTCATGCATCATCTCCGGAGGACATGGGTAGGCGTTATTTCGGATTTGGATCTCTTTTCAGACCCTTCTTCAGAAACATAACCTATCCATATCCTCCAGAGATGCTGCCTGGCCCACTGAATTACTCGAGCACACTGTGTACTATTAATTAATTGATTTTCTGATAGGAAAATCCACCTAAAGCAACAAATAAATAGCGAGACACGAGGGACTGTATATACTGGAATCTGGAGCAAAGATAAAACAGTTGGAGGAACTCAGCGGGTCGTGCAGCATCTGGGGCTGGGGCTGGGGGTGGGGGTGGGGGTGGGGGGGGCAAGGAATTGTCAACGATTCCCGCTTCGCTTTGAAGTCAGAGCAGATATTTATGCATATTCATCGTTATCTCTTCAGACAGATTGCTAAAGTGGGTTCTGCCTGTCAAAATTAGATCGGAAGAACATTCAAAGAAAAAAAGAATGAATTGTGCCATTTAGAGTGGCTATCAGCATGTATGTAGTCCATAATGCTGGAGTAACTCAGCTGGGCAGGCAGCAGTGTTGTGCGACCTACCCCGCTGAATTACTCCATCATTTTGTGTTTATCTTCGATTTAAACCAGCACCTGCAGTTCTTTCCTCCACTGTATGTAGTCCACACCTGTGTAGTTAAAGCCTAGAAATAGACTTTAAAAGGAAAATGGTAATATCGTTATTCATTGTACATTAAAGCTCATTTGATGAACGGCTTGTTGTTTGGTCTAGCTTGTCCATAATAGTAGGCTATCCCAACTTTAAATGTTTAAAAAAACTAATCTTAACAATACGATACGGCACACGATACGGAAACAAACAATTAAAGTATTACTCGGGAACCAAGGATCCTAGAAAATATCAGCACAAAAATGAAACAATGGACCATTGCAGTCTGGTTTTCATGTTTACTGAATTAATTCCTTGTTATTACTTAATAACTATCGTGATACTTGAAGTTCTAGGTAAGTCCTGCTGTGTGAGATTGTTTCATGGTTTCACTTACGATTTCTATTTGAATAGAATATTGTATTTCCCTATTGCTGCAAAACACCAACAAAGTCCAATCCTTCCATTGGGACGCAGAACGCGCACTGGCGTGAATATCTAGCTTCCATATTCTATTCATAAAGTCCTCGAACTTTAGATGTCCCCTTCATCTTGAAAGAACGACATAAAATCTAAATAAAATGTATATGTCATCCTTATTACTGAAATAGTCTGATGGAAATGATGTAATAGAGCGATATGTTATTAGTCGGTTTAGTGGCGCTGCGATTATGAATCATCCATTGTGGTGCACGAGTTGAAAAGACCAATTCCCAAATATCGCCTGCATCAAGGTTAAAATGTCACTTCCGATATATATATCGTTACAACATTAAGCTATATAAACACATACACATTAAAGTTTATAACAGTATTGTACACATGCACATTTGTGGCTGCATTTAATACAATGGATGTGTGGAGAAATTAGTCAAAAGTGCGTGCAAGGTTGGATTTAAACTTTATTTGCAACGCCAGATGGGTGCTGGATGGTAATAGCATTGATATGTGATATATCCTCTAGCTTTCTGCATTTCCATCGGTCTAGAAACGCCTCTTGAGGTATTACCAGATGCAAATGATTTGATCTACATAATGTTTTTAAAAAGATCCGTGTAATTATAGCGGACAAAAGAGCATAATTGAAGTACCGGATGGACGGTTAAAGTGCAACACGAATTTGTTCCGCTGATTTGCAAGACGCCCCCAAATGGGCTGGATCGAATGGATATAGTACATTTCTATTCAATGTTTAAAACGTTATCCACAGGTTATTTCAAAGTAAACCTATTTCACTTCAATAGAAACGGAGATCCGTGAACAAAAACTACTAATAAAAGAATGTTCTAATGGTTATTTCGAAAGCACATTATTCTAGTCGAATATACACATCCAGTTATGTATAATGTTAAAGAGAACAGTAAATACAAGCATTGTGAGTTTATGTGGCAGAAATAAATCAACATTTGTATTGCTTCAGGGCGAGTCACTTCATTTTCATCCATTTATAGATTTGAAGTACTGAAGAAATATTGTAATTCATCTATGCTATCTTAAAGAAAATCTACACGTAGATTGCAGAATAACGTCTTTGGCATTTTGCAAAACTAAAATCTCACTGCTCACCAATTATTTCCCAGAAGGTATATAGTCATCAAGGCTTTTGTCCTTGCAGCAGACTATCGTACTACAGAACTTAATCGTGACAAGATTAAAAAAGCAGTACGAAATTTCGAAATATTTACTTGGAAGAGTGCGGCCAGTATGCAATTGAATTAATTAAGACATGCTCGCCACTCTTGATTTACAACGGAACTTTAAAACTGAAAAACATAATTAATAGCAAATATTTTATTACGTTGCTTAAACTTGCACACCTTTGCAATTAGAGTGTAGTTTGTTAAATAATATTCAGAACTAAATATCCACCCTAGCGTGTTATAGATAGATTAACACAATTCCACAACAATAATACGCATTTATATGACATGGTTGCGCACATTCATTATTCACTGGAACAGCTAGCTGAAATGAAGTGACCGCAAATAAAACACACCATTGTATTTCATCTATTGTAATGGCAATGGAAATTCTTTTGAAGTTCGCCTAAACTATTATTGTAATCACGCGTACGGAACCTGTCCATGCATATCCAAAGGTCTCTATAGTGTTAATAGCTGAGATTTGCTTCTGGGCTCTGTACCACGTGCACCGATACTATTAGTCTCTGTCACGAACCCAAGCATTCAACAGACCAGCTCCACACTCGGAGAGGAGTCCCACAATACACGCGCAGGAGCAGAGGTTACACCTCATGTCGAGGCTTTGCAATTTGCTTTTAAAGGCAAACGGATGAGCAGTCCTAATAACGGATCAATTCTTTGTCCACTGATGGCCACCAACCTAAAGCATTAGCTAGTAATTGTGGTGTCAGGTGTGAACTGTGAGTCTCTTGATAACCTATTTTACTTCCAAACTGAATTCTTCTGTGCGCCAACTTGTGACAAAATCGCTGTCTTATCTGTACTGCTACACAAGTCGTACCTACTGGGTAGTATCGAAAGTGGAAGAGGGCGATGTTCGAGTGTCCGGACAGTGGGGAAGGGATGAGCCCTACTCACAAGATATCTTTCTCCATCATAGATATCCTCGACCCCCAAAAATTTACAGGTAAATCCCAGGCACAAGGGCTGCAAGACAAAGGGCCAAATGAAAACAGTGATATGCCCGTAGTCTCCAGTGCAGAACAGGCTCTAAAGGAGACAGTAAAGCTGAGTGCTGAAAAGAACAGCAACCAAATCGGCACTGACTCTGGTAAGTAAATGATGCACGGTCTTATTTTTAATCCACGACAGCAGATTGTACCAAAGTTACTTTTTTTTTAATTAGACCACTTGCAGGCACTTTATTGAAATCTATAAAGATCTTACTCTGTACTTCTTGTAGTCTGTAATTGTACCCGATTTATCCAACGAAAAATAACGCTGTTAATTGAATAATTAAACCATCTACTTTCTAACTATATGCCTCCAAACCAACCTACAGTCAGAAATGATTGAGTTTATGAAACTGACAGATTGCTTTCAAAAGAAACATTCTAACTTTATGGGCAAAAAAGTCTTCATTTATTGACGGCGTCTATTTTTTAAGACATCATACCGTGGTCAAAAGTAGAAACTGAACTCAATTAGAGTATGAGTCAGATACGTAACATATTTGGTGTATATATATTTTTTTAAATGTAGAGATGGTTCATCTTATGGAAAACGTATCTGCACTTGGACAGTTACATAACCACATCTGTGCTGCAAACGTATTGGAATAAGAAACAAAACAATTGTGTTTCATTTTAAATGAGACTCTCTCATGATTAGTGCATATTAATTTAATATCTTCCCTCTTTTGTTCTTATCGCGAAATACACTGAAATCATAAAAATGACTTACACTGCTGGCCATATCTTGAAAAACAATTACAGTTGTTCAATAACAGCTCTTTGCTGGGTATGATTGGCACTGGGAGAGAGTCTGGGTAATTGTTTAAATCGTCCCATAGAGGATGCCGCTGCTCAAATGATCGATATCCTATTACTGACTTGTGCATATCTCCTTCCAGCAGCTTGCAGGTACAGCGTGAAAACGAGTGTCTGAAGCAGGTCGAAGGTCCAAATATTTTTCGATTAAAACTTACCTTTAATAGATGGTATTATCGATCTGTTAAAATCTGAGACTAATTGCGCATCGTGGCTGGTGTAGATTTGGACACCCTCTCGTGTATCCTCTGGTAACTCTCTATCTGCTTGATGTTGGGTTTGGTTTCGTCCCAATCAGGATGCGATCAGCCCATTTAGACACGCCATCCTTACTTTCCTTTTAAACAAGCAAACATATACCGTGATCCATTATTACATCTCAAGTCGAGTGCCTACGATAAACTATGTCAATAACAAAACTTCCCTATTTTTTAATCTCGGAAGAAACGCGTTGCTAAATGGCAGTGCTCTCACCAACGTATCCGGATTTGCACTTCATGATCTTTTACTGGTAAAATAACAATCAGAGTTTGCCACAATTCCGAATTTAAAAACACTTCTATATACCGACAGGTACACAAAATTGCTGGAGAAACTCAGCGGGTGCAGCAGCATCTATGGAGCGAAGGAAATAGGCGACGTTTCGGGCCGAAACCCTTCTTCAGACTGTCTATATACCGACAGCCTCTCTAATTCGCAGAGAGGCTGTTAAAAGTGGTCAGATTTTAGACGAATTCTGGGGCGCATTTCGCAAACAGTTGATCTCTGATTTCTGAGCACTTGTGAGTAATTTTCAGTGGGAAGTCCATTAGCTCATTGTTAGTCACTTTTAAACTTTGAAAATAGTCCATGAGACCAAACCGATCCACCGTTTCGATATAACCTGTATATCCCAGGTTCTATCAAATACATACAAGTGTTGAGTATTTTATAGGATTGATAAGAAATCAATAGATTTGTAATTGAGATAATTGTCATTATTAATAATTGATTTATGTTCAAGGAATATTGATCTGTTTATAGAAATTAAGTAGAAAACTGAGGGAAATAAAGAAAAATTGCAAGCACATGAGTGTAGAAACAATGAATCTTGAGTGAAACACAAAGCACTGGAGTAACTCGGCGGGTCAGGCAGCATCAGTGAGGGAAACGACAGGCGATGTTTCGGACCCTTCTTCAGGCTGATTGTAGTGGGGGGAGCTGAAAAAAAAACGTGTTTTTATTTACTGGGAGATAAAATGCATTGTAACATATGGTATTTTGATCATCTTCAAGATAAATTGATCCTGCATTACCAATCCTTAACATATTTGAACATTTGTATATATGTTATAGTCACCTAACATCTTAATTTTAAAGAAATTGAAACTAAGTTAACTTATTTTCCAAAAACTTCAGTTGGTTGAAATGAGCTTTAAATCAGTATATGGTGTAGGAACTGATCGATAAAACTTGCATGGGTTGTGTATGAAGCTGCTAAACTTTACTGTATATGAGGTGGATTGATGCAAAAGAGATAATGAAACTATGGAGGAGTTGATTACACCATGTTTGTAATTCACAGCAGTACCTTGTGGTTGATAATATATCTACTGGGACTCTACTCTCATAATCATAACATGTTTGTTCAAGTCTTCCCACTTGTAATGTTTACAAGCAGAGTCATTGTGACTTTAGGTTGTTTAACCATTTGTCTTTTTTTATTTTGCTTTTGTGTCACAGTTCTTGTCTATTTCCTCTTGCCTTTTTATTGGACCTCCTCTAAGGATGTAGTCCTGCACCTACCTTCTTCCTAGCACATCTATATTCACTTATCTGTGCTATCTGAATGCAGTGCTTCACTGTGTGGGTTTCCTCATAGATTTTGTATTATGTTAAAAAATTAAGTTCAAACTGGTTATATTTCATGAATTTGAAAGATATGTGAAAGCGTTATATCTACAAATTCATGTAATAAATAAAACTGCAGTATATAGCAAAAATTGCAAGAATATAGAAGAAAAATACTAAAATCTGATATATAGTATCTAGATTAAACTGAAAAGCTAAAATAATTGGGGGTTGGTTTAAAATAAAAGCAGTTTGGGGAATTCAGAGAACCTAAATGGTGTAGAAAATCAGATCTTACACACAATTTCAAATAGTACACAAAGCTAAGGGAAGGTGGGGTGGGAAGATTGTTGCATATTTCCATATGATATAGAAGGATGTAATTTGGCCCATTAAGTCTATGCAGGCTCTCATTCCCATTGCCTACTAACATTTCCAAAATTCACATGGCTGACACCATTATAACTGTTTGTTTGCAGATGGAAGTGATTGGGAACAAGGCAAACATTCCAACGCTAATACTTCAAAAGAATCTCCAGAATTCCATGGAAAAGTTCAACAATTTAAAAAGGATAAGGATTCCATACAACCTGAATTAGACAACGACCAGAATACCCCCACAGAGTTGGAATCCAGGTCCGATCATGCTGCACCCAGACAAAAACGCCGTCGAGCTGAACCAGGCTGTGCTAAACCAAGACGAGCTAGAACTGCCTTTACGTATGAGCAACTAGTGGCTCTGGAGAATAAATTTCGCTCAACGCGTTACCTATCAGTATGTGAACGCCTCAACCTTGCGTTGGCCCTCAGCCTAACAGAAACACAAGTTAAAATCTGGTTTCAAAACAGACGCACAAAGTGGAAGAAACAGAATCCTGGAGCAGATAGCACAATCCAGCCTGGAGCTACAAGCCTGTCGCTAATCAGTCCAAGTCCTCCTGGACCAAGTGCACTCAGCTTTCCAACCTTTCAGGCTTACTCTGCAGGGAATGTCATTTGCCAGACAGCAACACCAGTCCCTTTAGTATCATCCACTACAGGTTTGATGTCTCCTTTCCTGAGTTCTGCCTACTTGACACCATTTTATGCACCTCATTTATGAAAACAAAATATGTATATCTCAAGTAACTATTTACACCAAACATAATAACAACAATTTTTATTCTTGAGCTACCATTTTGTACAACCATCTTGTAATAAAGTAATCATCACCTTAAAGAGGACTGAATAGCTCAACTGATGATAACTTATTTGTAAGCAGTGTTTCAAAGCCTTAAATAGACAAGTTCTGAGTTTTAACAATATACAAGAAATATGCCAATTCAATATCTGTAGGTAAGAATAAACAAACCTGACAGAATCAGAAGAAACGTGTGTTCTGTTGGGTTTTGGTGGAGCATTATTAAGGCTAAGATTATGATTCTAAGATTATGAAACTAAGGACCAGGCACTCCTGTGTACTGGGTCCATTGGTGCTAAAGTCTGTAAACAATACCTTTGTACTGTTCAGTACTGTTACCGAATATTAAGTATTTTCAATTGTCTGGTTACAATGATCTAAAAATATAAAAATTCAATGTGGATGTTCTGTTCATTAAATTGAACAAATACACATGATAATAAACGACTGCATTAAATACTGAGGTTCATGGGATGGATATGCACTGAATATGGCACTATCGTTAATATATAATGGAATTATAAATTATAACAGAAGGTTCGAGTGGTCCGACCATGGGAGAACAAAGAAGAGAAGATATAACTTTTTTTGCCATCCATCACAGTGAGGAATGTGGGGGAGTCACTGTGGTGGATGTTCATGTTAAAAACTTATTTGGGTGTCTTGTTTGTCTTTATTGGTATGACTGTATGGCAAATTAAATTCCTCGTATGTTGCAAAACATACTTGGCTAATAAATTATGATTACGAAAAAATGAAACGAGAAAGGAACTTGCCATCCAAGAGTAGCTCAAATTACTCTGTCCTTCTGGAAAATAGTTTATGATATCTCCATACTGATATTCTAAGGTTTTATGTGGACTTTGCTACCACGAGAATACAACTTGATTAGAATGAGTCCATAACATTTTATTAACAACTTAAATTCAGAGAAGATCCATAATTTATTCTTGGATGCTCAAGGGAATTTGGCTTTGGCAATCAAAACACTACTTTGCAAGAGACAAATAACTTTTGCCATAATTAAAAATACAATATTTTCTATGAGCTAATGTTGAATTTCTTGATTTAAGTAAGTTTTGGATTTTCAGCCCGTCAGTTTCACTATAAATGATAAAGAAAGAGGGTTACTGCAGCTCATAAATGTAATCATTTGTAGTTCTAAAGACAGAAGAAAGTCAGTTCCTCCACTTTGGCCTTCTTCCTGGTGGATCTTCTTATGCAACCATATTACATTTTTATAAATATTTGTTTAGGATATTTCTCTCCATGATTAATTTTACTTCTGACAATGTTTCTAGATGTTTGACATAGCCTTAATTTGAAAATAAATGTGAATTGATTGATGTGGGATTATGGACATTCTAAAAGCTTGTATTGAACAAATTTTAGATGATAAAAATATGTCAGGATATATATGGTTTACAGATATTAAGGTAAAGAAACACCTTTAACCCTCACTGCTTCGCAATGCTAATCTTGCTTACAAATTATGAATATCTACCTTAATTATATAATGTCTATGATAATCAATGAATGATTATCATACACTTCATATTTGCATATCAGTTATTCAGATGAATGAAAACAAAATACGTATATTCACTTTAGCGAAACAATAGGTGTTTTCGCGAAACAATAGGTCAGAAGTTTTCTGACTTCAGTTTTACTGATTACAAATGATTCTTAACAATGTACCTTTGGAACTCAGTTACTTAGTTGATCGGAAAATGTATTATATTTCCTTAATAAAAAGATAAGTAAAAGTGGTATTATGTATTAAAATGGGTATTAATAGGAACAACATCCCAGAGGTAAAATAAAAATCTGTCAACCACTGAAGTCCTGAGCCAAATTAACAGAGTTTTGGTGAGGTGTTTTCATATTCTTAAGAAATTCTCAAAGCAAATTATAACTTCACACAGGTGCTGTCATTGTTGGGTTGTACAAGCACTGGCAGACCATTTACAAAAACATCAATGTCTAATAAGTATCAATGAGCTGAAAAATCAGCCAATCTATTTTGGTGGTTTCAAATGAGACCTACATGCTGACTGGGAGAGTTGCTTTGATAGTCTCACATAGTGTCATTTTATCTTCTGCACCCATTGAGAACAAAGAGTAAAACAACCTTCCAACATTATCAAGAAAATAACTGAAAATATGCTACCAATCAAAGTAAGGACAGGAGAAACTATCCATCATATGTTTAAAAATATCCAACCTATTTTTGAAAATATTTTTAACTTTGATCATGCTTTCTCTATGGTGAGGAAATATTAAAGCACCATTTGTAAATAAAAAAATATTAAATGCTAATAAAATGTTACTTACAAGTTGGTTTCTTTTGTTTTCGAATTCTATTGAACAATTTAATTCCACAGTTTAAGTATTCTCAATGCATAAGTTATGGTGTGTTACATCCTTTCTTTCCCACTGCTGTGGCAATTCCATGAAGTAGATTGCATTTTGGATGTACTACTGTCTTCTAGCGCACAACATCTTGAATTAGCTTCATTATTTTGTGCACACCACTCTGGGGGATTACAACTCCTAGTATTTTGACTAGCTTCTTTTGGCAAACAAGGAGTCACACCATTTTCATATGGTCAAGTTTGTTAATCATAAATAAAATTCAATGTTTAAAATGACAAATACCGCGACCTTTGTAGGCATCTGGCTGGAAATTGGAAATGTTTTCGATTGTTGCAGCAGCATCAAATGAAAGCAAAATAAAACAGCATGTTTCATGATTCTGCTCTATTAAACATTTCTTCCCCAACATCATTGCAATCTTGTCCTATCACTACAACTGTCTTATAAAAATCCTCCTGGTTTCTATGTCTCTCATAATGTTCAAAAGCCTCTTGAAAACCTATCTCATTAACAGCTCCCCTAACCTTCCTCTAACAGTTTTGTGGAATCAACCCCCCCCCCCCCCCCCCCCCTTCGTTCCTTGAATATTGAGAGGCTTTGAGAGAATATTAAGACCACTGAAATTTAAAAAAAAAGTTAATATTGTTTATTCTACATTCGTTCATACATTTAAAAGAGCAAGTAAACAGCTGGAATCTTTCCTGGCTATTGGAAGAAAAATGCATAATAAGACCGTCCATGGAGATAGCAATAGATATTGTTGAAAATCTGAAATAAAACAGAAAATGCTGGTAATAGTCAACACGTTAGGCAGCCACTTTAGAAAGAGTAATGGATTTAATATTTCAGGTCAATGATCCTTCATCAGGCCACCTCCTTTGTTGTCCAGCAGTTCTCATTGAAAATATCTCTTTAGTCATGCCTTTTGTTCTGGCATTCCTAACTATTATTATAGGAGCACACAAATGTATATCTGTGCCCTCTGGACCCAAGAGATCAACTAGTTTGATGCAGCCTAAAAATAGTTAGATTATCTTGTAATATGCGCAACTGGGCAGCACGGTGGTGTAGCGGAAGAGTTGCTGCCTTACAGCGCTTGTAGCGCCAGAGACCCGGGTTCGATCCCGACTATGAGTGCTGTCTGTAGGGAATTTGTATGTTCTCCCCGTGACCTGCGTGGGTCTTCTCGGAGGGAATTTGTATGTTCTCCGCGTGACCTGCGTTGGCTTCCTCCTACACTTAAAAAACGTACAGGTTTGTCGGCTAATTGTGTACTAACTTGTGTAGAGTTGTGTTAATGAGCGGGAATTACTGGTCGGCGCGGACCCAGTGGGCCGAAGGGCCTGTTTCCGCGCTGTATCTCTAAACTAAACTAAACTGTCTACAATAGAAATGGTATAAACTTAGAGAAGGATATTTAATAAAGAACAAAATAACTTATCTAAGTAGTTTTTACATTATTTCTGGAAGGAAATCCCCAAGTATTATCTGATTCATTCACACTGATATTAATGCATGCAGCCTGCAATCCGTCAAGAAAATCATTGGCTGTGTGACTATAAAAAGTGACTTTCATGTGAAGTCTTTGGGAATTATGCAAGGATAATGGAGGAGCAATGTTTGGTGCATGAGTGGAGGTAGGATAAAGATTTTGGATCAGTTGTAGATCGTGGAGAATCATACTAATAAAAGTACTTTTGAAAAGCTAAAGCCATAGTTTTTACTGCTCCTTGTAAAATAAATAATGAATGAATTAACACCTACAATGCAACAAAGTTAATATGTTGAATCATGAGCTGAACACTTGCTTTGATGTCAAAAAGAAGCAGTGGACCATTACTATAGAACTAACGTCTCGCGTTACAAAATATATAACAAACTCACTCAATGTCAACTTTTTAAAAATAAATTTCTACTTGTCCCCCTTATTCTGGATTAGTTGCAGAAAATATTTCATCTGAGAATAATTGAAAGACTAAGATACTACACCAGGAAACTAAGCAATGGGAAACAGGTTGAATTTTTAAAATAATTACAATTGTCGAGGAATTTTGTAGAAGACTGACTGACTATCATCACCAGGTGCACTGGTCAATATACTATCACTGACTATTGCAGACACTTACGAAATAGAAAAGATTCTTGGAAAACTTGATGTAATCCCTTAAATTATGCCCATCTGTCTCTAGATCACTAGAAATCTTGAAATAAATTGACCTAAGGATTGAAATTGAGAGTATAAAATTAATTAGCTTTTTGATGTCCACATTATTGAAGGCAAACAATATTTTATTAATGCAGATAGATTCCGTAACATGGACCTTTGTACATGAAAACAAATATGATAAATGCGACTTTAAAATAAACAATTATGATACAAAATCTCAAATTATTGAATTCTACCGCAACAAGGATATAAGTATGAGGAAGAAGTAAGATAGTTTTATGCGATATTTCATTTATTTTAATGGAAAATATTATATTGGCCACCAGTGATTTTGAAAGTGAGGTTTATGAAATTTCCTAACCCATGTCCCAGTGCGCATATATAAGATTTACATTCTTACTGATTCATTGTATATTCATGCTATTCTATATGGCATTATATCACTGTATTACAATAAACATTGCTGATGAAGCACTAATTTTCACTGCCTGGTTTCTTTTGGAAATTTGAATCTTGCAAGGGATTCCCAAAAATCAATTTATATTTCCAAAGGTTCCTCATACACCACAACATTAATAATAATAATAATGGATGGGATTTATATAGCGCCTTTCTAATACTCAAGGCGCTTTACATCGCATTATTCATTCACTCCTCAGTCACACTCGGTGGTGGTAAGCTACTTCTGTAGCCACAGCTGCCCTGGGGCAGACTGACGGAAGCGTGGCTGCCAATCTGCGCCTACGGCCCCTCCGACCACCACCAATCACTCACACACATTCACACACAGGCAAAGGTGGGTGAAGTGTCTTGCCCAAGGACACAACGACAGTATGCACTCCAAGCGGGATTCGAAACGGCTACCTTCCGGTTGCCAGCCGAACACTTAGCCCATTGTGCCATCTGTCGTCCCAACATTGACATAAACTCAAGTGCAAAATAGTATTTATTCAATATAAAGCATTTCTGAAAAGATTTTATAACCTCAAATGAACATTTCATTGTGATAGATACTTTAATTTTAGCTATTATAAAATATTATTAATTTGTTTACTGCTTGGTTATATTATTCAATGGATATCAAAAATCATTGCTTGCTTTTTTTCCATTTTAAACTGGTGTAAAAGGTTCTGGAACATATTATGCAATGTAGAACACATATGTATATATTTTTGTAAATACAGTGCAAGTATGAACAGGAGTATTAATACTTGCAGTGAAGACAAGCTTGTATAGATGTGTAACATAAGTGGAAAAAACAGTTAATTGCAAGAAATTATTTTTCTTTTAAATGGATCTTGAGTGGCAATTTAATAAATGTTGTTTGATGTTATAATTATTCAATATTGTTATTGAGAAATTAAATCAAATCATAGGCTTAGTTGCTGAGAAGAATAATTTCAACCCCTGATTTGATTAAAAAACACATTCTGCTCTCTTTATTAACAATTTCATCTTAAAATCCTGAAAACCTTAGGATAAACATGATACTGACGTCGCCCGCAATTGCTGGATAGCGCTAATTATCATACAACTCTTTTCCTACAGTTGAAAATCTTCAGTGATGCAATGGTTACTTTTACAACTTTTTATTCCAGATTTGGATGATTTAAAATGTAACAAACACCTGAACGCAACACCTAGACTGAATTTTTGTGGAACTTCTTTGCTGCCACTGGGACTAGCAATTGGATGAGCAATTGGCCTGGGACTAGCAATTGGATGAGCAATTGGCCTGGGACTCAGTCTGATCTCATTGGTGAGCACAACATATTCCACAGAAATGGAAATTGTTCATGGGGCCATGATCAATAGTTACACCCAAATTCAATAGCATTAAGAATTAAAACACTGCTCTTTTGGATACTTTTGCCCAGTGTTTTCTCATCAACAATGTTAATTATAATTAATTGGAATGCCTTGAAAGGGACTTCAAAGGCAAAATGTGAACGAATGAATACATTCTTTGTTTTTTTTTTCTCTTAAACTCATGAGAATCACAACAGCTTAGTTGATTCTTTTTTATATTCACACAAACACAGTGGCTTTTGATAACTGGAAGCCTGTTAGCATTGCAATAGTCAAGCGTTCAAAATAAGGCTTATGTCAGATAATTCAAATTTTCAATGTAATGCAAATGAAAATCAATTTCGGACACATACGATTTCATTTATTTATAGATATTGTTTATGACTCTTTATAAATATTTTTGTTTTGTTTTTTGTATACTGTTTCACACTTGCTTTTTATTCTTTTATTCTGTTAGAAATAAATAATAAAATAAATAAATAAATAAATTTAATTTGAAGTAAACAGCTTTTGTTTTTTAAGGACAAATTAAGCATATAATGAAGAAGCAAGGAACTACAGATGCTGGTTTACCAAAAAAAAGACAAAGTGCTGGAGAACTCAGCAGGTCAGGCAACATCTCTATTCATCCCTATAATGAAATTTGACTAGGTATTCTTGTCATGAGATGTGAATCATCCTTACAACTCTGAAACAACATGTAAGGAATATACTTGAAGATGCCAATCCCCATGCAACAAGTCGCAGAGGAACTTTATCTGAATTCTCTTGGATGCACTTATTGCAAGGCATTCTTGAGATAAAATGGTTAAATTGGCCAGAAGTGATTTAGAGTCCTGCATTTAGGTGTCTGAATCATTAGCGACAAAGCTCACAGACACTTTTGGCACCGCACCAATTGCCCCATCCACCATCCAAGTTGTAAAATTCCCAACGCTTTCACCACTGCCTGTGAAAACACACCCCAGCCTTCAACAAACATGTCAGCCTCTCCATTGATCCCTCACTTGAAATTACACCAGATCACTCTCCTGATAGTGTTCCCAAATGCCTTCCCCCTCAATCCCTAATGTCTCTGGCTACCTTCCAAACACCACCCAATGTCTCTGCCCATCCTAATTCTTAAACCCATGCTCCAAAGCCATACTCCCATTACCCTTATCCCCCCCCCCCCCTCCCCCCAACTATCCCAATAGATGCCACAGATCAGTAGCAGGCTTTTTGAGTCCATACTCATAATGCATATTGTGTATTTAAACAAGTAATATTTGATCAATCGCCAGGTGGTAAGGTTGCAACTACTTTATTCACTACATAACATTCTTTAAATAAGTCCTTTGGAGTGCACTTCAATTCCTAGGAATTACAGTGCCCTCCATAATTTTTGGGACAAAGACCATCATTTATTTATTTGCCTCTGTACTCCAAAATTTGAGATTTGTAATAGAAAAAAATCACATGTGGTTAAAGTGCACATTGTCAGATTTTAATAGCTTTTGCAGCTGTGTTTATACATAGTCCCACCATTTCAGGGCGCCATAATGTTTAGGACACATGGCTTCACATGTGTTTGTAATTGCTCAAGTGTGTTTAAATGCCTCCTTAACGCAGGTATAAGAGAGCTCTCAGCACCTAGTCTTTTCTCTAGTTTTTCCATCACCTTTGGAAACTTGTATTGCTGTTTATCAACATGAGGACCAATGTTGTTCCAATGAAAGTCAAAGAAGCCATTATGAGACTGAGAAACAAGAATTATATTGTTAGAGACATCAGCCAAATCTTAGGCTTACCAAAATCAACTGTTTGGAATATCATTAAGAAGAAAGAGAGCACTGGTGAGCTAACTAATCGCAAATGTACTGGCAGGCGAAGGAAGACCTCCACAGCTGATGACAGAAGAATTCTCTCTATAATAAAGAAAATTTCCCAAACATCTGTCCAACAGATCTGAAACACTCTTTAGCAGCCAGATGTGGATTTGTCAATGACCACTGTCTGCAGAAGGCTCTATGAACAGAAATGCAGAGGCTACACTGCAAGATCCAAACCACTGGTTAGCTGCAAAAATAAGATGGCCAGGTTACAGTTTGCCAAGAAGTACTTAAACCAGCAACCACATTTCTGGAAAAAGGTCATGTGGATAGATGAGACGGAGATTAACTTATATCAGAGTGATGGCAAGAACAAAGTATAGAGGAGAGAAGGAACTGCCCAAGATCTAAAGCATACAACCTCATCTGTGAAACACGGTGGTGGGGGTGTTATGGCCAGGGCATTTATGGTTGCTAAAGGTACTGGCTTACTTATCTTCATTGATGATACAACTGCCGATGTTAGTAGCATAATGAATTCTGAAGTATTTAGACACATCCTATCTGCTCAAGTTCAAACAGATTCCTCAAAACTCATTGGCCGGTGGTTCATTCTACAGCAAGACAATTATCCCAAACATACTGCTAAAGCAACAAAGCTAAAAAATGCTCAATTGTTGAGTGGCCAAGTCAATCACTCGATCTGAACCCAATTCAGCATGCGTTTTATATGCTGAAGAGAAAACTGAAGGGGATTAGCCCCCAAAACAAGCAATGCTAAAGATGGCTGCGATACAGACCTGGCAGAGCATCACCAGAGAAGACACCCAGCAACTGGTGATGTCCATGAATCACAGACTTCAAGTAGTCATTGCATGCAAAGGATATGCAACAAAATACTAAACATGACTACTTTCATTTGCATGACATTGCTGTGTCCCAAACATGATGGTACCCTGAAATGGGGGGGACTATGTATAAAAACTGCTGTAGTTTCTACATGGTGAAACTAAAATGTATAAAAATGGCCTTTATTAAAATCTGACAATGTGCCCTTTAACTACATGTGATTTTTTTCTATTACATATCTCAAATTGTGGAGTACACAGGCAAATAAATAAATGAATGGCGGTTCTTTGTCCCAAACATTATGGAGGGCACTGTATTCCACTAGTAACCTTTAGCAAGAAAAGCTTTTTGACCTTACAATAGATTATTTGTTTTCTGCCCAGTATGTGGTGCAGTAATGAATAATAAAGCTGACCCTTTCTTTGTAGCCATGTCAGATATTCTAATTGATAGAATTTAAAATGACAATGATTGGATGACAAAAGGTTGACTTGTTACTTGGACCTTTCTAGAAGGTAATGTTGTGTTTGCTTTTAAAGTTTTATTATGTTTATTTTGTTTATAAAATCCAATTATATTAAATACTGTGATCACAGGGGAAATGTTGCAGTTAGTTCTTGGATAACATAACATATAAAATGTTTCCAATAACAGAAATGCAGCTACAATTAGCAACTATTTGCCAATACCATTAACAACAATGTATGGTATAAAGTGTTTGATGAAGCCATAAAAGGATTAAAAAAAAGGTAAAGAAAGGAAAGCCAAAGACAAAAACCAATGTCATTAATTCAAATCAGAAGGAAGTGTTGGAACAAAGCTTTGATACTTAACAAATCCCCTCAGGATGTTGTGAACCATTCATATGTACATATTTTCTTTCAGTATGTTAACCCATTTGTAAATTACATGAATATAATTAATTGCAGATGATGGAAATGTTACAAATGCAATCAGTGGTTTTATAGAGCCATCAAGTTGTACAGCTCTTCGAACCACCGTGCCCATGCTGATCACCGTGCCTCCATGCCTATCTATGTAGTCTCACTTGCCTGAATCAATTCCATATCCCTCTATGCCCCGCTCATTCAGGTTCCTGCCAATATGCCTTTTGAATTTATTCCCATTTGTCAAAAGCTGTCTGAATGTAATGTACAGATTCATGGATCTACAGTTTAGCACTCGACACCTCAGGAAAAAGATAATATAGTTCACCGTGGCAGTGCTGGCATTTTGGGCTATCCAATTAACGTCACTTCTTTATTCTTTCTACAGCCACATGTAAATAACGAAGGCTAAAGGACTGTTGAGGGAATATTTCATTGTCAGATTTGCAATAATTTTCAAATGAGGTTTCAATCTTACCATTCAGATGGACATTAAAATGCCTTAGTACTATTATTTGAAGAAAAGCGGAGGGCGGTTTAAGCATTTACTCTTAACCAATGCCTTTGTATGATGATTCATCTCATTGTATGTTAAAGCTACCTGTGCAAGAATTGCATATCATATTCCTTATATCATAACACAGATGATACTTCAATAATAGTCCACTGACAGAAAAGTGCTGTCAGATTTCTAAACAGTCCTCATTATTCATCTTTGAGCAACAAAGATAATTATAAAAGGCAATCAATAAACAAAGAAAACTGAAATCAGGCTGGCACCAATGCGGACCAATAGAAGATGACAAGGAAAGCTCAGCTACAAAACATGAGAAGAAATAAATGCACCCTTCTTTATCATTTTCATCTCTCCTGCTCCTCTTTCATCCTCCTGTTCTCTTGCTTGATTCTACTTTGCCACTCTGTACCCATCTCCACTACTTCTCCTTACAGCTAATAAGCTCAAAACTAGGCAACACCCTTACAAACCTCTTTTGCACTCTAAACATTCCACATTCTTCCAGACATGTGGCGATTTGAACTTCACACAATCCTCCAAATGTGGGCGAACCGTGGTTTTATTAATCTGCAAATGACTTCCTAACTTATACTCAATGGCCCAACCAGGGGCCTACAATAATGGACCTTGACAAATGCTTGACTGTAAAAACATGTTCTATTAGCGTTAAAATAGTTATGAATAAGGACAGGGTGGACCATGAAATAAAATTCTGAATTGGGGCACGGCCAATATTGATGGTATTAAACATGAACTTACTCAAGTTGATTGTAGTAGGAGCGGGATGCTTTTAAAAGCTTGATGACAAGAGTTTAGGACCAGCAAGTTCCTGTTAGAGCGAAGGGCAAAGCAGGTGGGAGTAAGGAATCCTGGATGACAAGAAAAATTGATGGCCTGGTCAGGAAAAAGGAGGCAATGGGACAGGAATAGGCAGCTGGGATCAAGAGTATCCCTGGAGGAGTTTCAGGAACAGAAGAGCATGCTTAAAACTTGCGAGCAAAAGGGTGGCGGGAGATAGCTCTGGCAGGTAATGTTACGGAAAATCTAAAGTGATTTTATGTACATTAAGTGAAAAAAGGTAACTAGAGAGAGAATAGGATCTCTCAGAAACAATGCGGTCATCCCTGTGTGGAGCCGCAGGAGATGGGCAAGGGATTCAATGATACTTCTTTGTTGTGGAGAAAGACATGAAGACTGGGGAACTTGGAGATGTCTTGAGGACAGACCGTACTACAGTCGAGGAGGTACTGGACATCCTAAGGTGTATGAAATATCCAAGTACACTGTGGGAGGCTGGAAAAGAAATTGCAAGAGCCCTAGCTGAGATATATGAATCATCATTAGGCATGGGTGAGGTGCCAGATGATTAGAAGGTGGATAATGCTGTGCCTCTATTTAACAAAGGGCTGCAAGGAAAAGCCTGGGAACTATAGACCAGTGAGCCAAACATCTGTGATGGACATGTTACTGGAAAGGATTCTGAGGCATAGGATATGGACAGGGATTGAGTCTTACGAAGCCATAGATGTTGTTTATATGGACTTCAGCAAGGCATTTATTAAAGTTCCGTCCTGGTATACTGCTTTGGAAGATAAGATTGCATAGGATCCAGGGACAGCTAGCTGAATTAATAGTAAATTGGCTTCATGGAAGGAATCAGTGATTGTGGAAGGTTGTTTTTCAGACTGGAGGCTTGTGACGGGTGGTGTGCATTGGGATCAGTGCTGGGCCGATTGCTTTTGTGGTTTATATCAATGATTTGTATGAAAATGTACAAGGCATGATTAGTAAGTTTGCAATGACACAAAAGCGGGTGGTATCGTAGATAGCCAAGATGGTTATCAAAAATTACAGCAAAATCTTGATCAGTTGGGCAAGTGGGCAGAGGAATGGTTTATGGAATTCAATGGAGAATATTTTTTGGTGCTGCTCAACGGAAGTGCACAATTATGTTTTACAGTAACACGATTTCCTCAAAAAGTCTGTGACTTAATGCCATCGATACATTTAGTTCCAAGCATTCTTCATCTTTTACCTCTTCTTATATGCAATGTGTTCATTTATTTCAGAGGGAGTGAACTTGATTTGATGAATACTAACTTATTTGATAGTGAGAACCTTGGAAAGACGCTAAACTGAAACATCTATTCGGCATATCTGGCTGAGGATTGTTGCAAATGCTTCAGCTTTGTCCGAGACACTCAGATGCTGGGCTCTGCCATTTTTGATGATGGGAACATTCATGGAGTATCCTCCTCCTACTAAATTGTTTCATTGCCTACTACCTTCCACTACAGGGTATATTAGTAGAGCTGAACTTTAATTGAATGTGATTTTATTTTAACAGCCTACATAGCACGCCACTGCCTGTTCTGATCTTCACCTTGCAGGTAGGTAAAAGTTCTCGGGAGTCATTTACGAAAAAGACACCAGTTTCTAATTTGGTGTTGTGGCCTCAATATTTAGATGGCTAAATATTGCTTATGTTTCTCATCAATAATCCCGGGCTCTTGATGGGTGATGTGCTTGGCTAGCGCAATGCCACTGCATGTGTAGAAGTGGCAGCATGACTCTAGTAGGATAAAGATTTTGCTTGATTCCTGTGTGGCAGAAATGTTGAAAGGTTTCAACCCAAAACATCAGCTGTCCGTTTCCCTCCTCAGATACTGCCTGATTATTGAATTCCTTCAGCAGCTCTCCTTTTTTTGCTATTGTAAGCTTTAAATTGATCTTTAGTTGGTAATGAACTGCCTAGTCTCCCGATTGTGTCTCCGATGAATCCATAAATTAGGCGCACCTGTTAGGGGCATGGTTTCTGCCTGTTGTTCCCCACTGAAGACATCCCCTCATACTTTATCTTGTCCTCCCTTGTCTGGTCATCCAGGATATCTCACAAGCATTCCACCACTTTCACAACTTCCAATTTCTTGTCTCCCAGTGCGTCACCTTTACCATGGATGTCTGGTCCCTTATACACGTTCATCTCCAATCAGGAACACCTCGGGGCCGTCCATTTCATCCTAGAACAGAACATAGACCCAACCTATTCCCCTCAACTAACATTCTACTCCATCTGTCATATCTTGTCCTCCCCCCCCCCCCCCCAAACAACTTTTCTTTTGGTTCCGCTCACTTAATTTAAATCAATGCTGGAGAAACTCAGCGGGTGAGGCAACATCTATGGAGCGAAGGAAATAGGCGACGTTTCGAGTATTGGGATACCAATAGGCACTGGGAGTATTCCGAGGTTGGCTGCAGGAGGTGCCCGATGTCAGAGTTGTGGCTGTGGGAGGCGAGGGATGGATCGGGGGGCGTGAGTGGATCAGGTGCTGCTGGAGGCCCCAGAGGTCAGATGAGTGTGTGATTGGATGTGGTCTGCAGTACTATAGAGCAACAGAGGCCATCGCCATCATTTTCTGACCAGGCTCATTCTTGCAACTTAGGCACAGTGCCTTTGCTCTGACAATGGGCCAAAAGGCCAAGTTAAGACTTTACGTTTTCAAGAACTTTGAAACTTGAAGGATATAAATTGGCGCCAGAAATGTGGCGATTGCTGTGTACTCCCTCTGTGTAATCTACTATTCTTCTATATTCTCTCTTCTATATTCGTCTTAAGGGTCTTGACCCACACATCACCCATTCCTTCTCTCCAAAGATGCTGCCTGTCCCGCTGAGTTACCCCAGCATTTTGTGATTACCTCCTATTTTTCTACTCTTGTACTTAAAAGTATGATTGTGCTTATGTATAGTAAAATCTTATGTATAGTAAAATAGTGTTGTATTTCCTGTGGCACTGGTGCCAGCTGCCTCCACCTTCAGCCCGGTATCTTTATGTTTTTTCGTTTTTTTTTGTTATGTTGAAGTGTGTTTTTTATGTTTTTTTTAATGTTTTAATGTGGGGGAAGAGGGTACGGTAAGGGGGATACCATCCTTCAGTCGCTTCCTGGAGAGGACACGACTATTATTCGAGTCGCGTCCTCGTCCCCCCCCCCCCAGTGGCCTACCTACTGGATTGGCGCGGCCTTTCCTGTCTGGACCGACCAGAGCTCCAGCAGCGACGGGACAGCGCTGATGCATCACGGTGCTGGCGATGCCTTACCGGGGATCGCCGTCTGGAGCCCGGAGTGCTGGGCCTGCGGCACCGACATCCTGGAGCTGTGGTTCGCGGAGCTCCCAACGCGGGCGGCGCTGACAAACATCGTGGGGTCCTGCGACTCTGCCCGGCTCGGCCTGCGGACTCGGGAGCTGCGGACTCCGATGGGAGGCGGCTGATCGGGAGGTCCGGGCCGCTGAGGAGGATTTTCACCTTTGTGGTTCGGCGTCGGCGTTCCATCAGCCCGGCGAGAGGGTCTGAGCATCGGGCCGCCCAGGGTGGCGACTGCGGGTGCTTGGAAGACCCCGACCACGGGTGAACATCTGGGAAGATCGGAGGGGAGGCTGGCTGGACTATGGTGCCTTCCTCACCTTGGTGCCATTGTGTTATGTTGTGTCGTGGACTTTCTGTGTTTGTGCTTTTTTAAAAATTCTATTTTATTTTTAATATGTTTTATTATTTATTATTTATTTATTTTTATGATACTGACTGTAAAGGGAAATTCATTCTGTTGTCTCTAATTGAGACAATGACAATAAATTTGAATACAATACAATATTTACTGAATGGTATGCACATTTTTTTTACTGTACCTAGGTACACGTGACAATGAAGTACAATCGCATCATTGGACGTGGGTAGCCTACAACCCAATGGCATGAATATTGAATTCTTCAATTTCAGTTCTATCCCACTCTTTCTCTTCTATACCGCATATCTTCCTTCCTTATGAGATTCCACCAAATGCACCCATTTTGTCTCTCCCTCATATTACCTGGTTACTCTCCAACTTTTGTCCTCACTCATTTGCCAATCAACGCCTCCTCACCTGGATCCTTCCTTCGCTTGCCAGTTCTTGGCCCAACCCTTCTTCTCGCGTCTGCCCTCCATGACACTAAACGTCGTGTCCATTCCCCTCCACTGACGCCGAGTCCCTTCGACACCTGCAAGGCTCTCGTGTCTCCGTGTACCTCCTCGGCGTGTTGCACGCCACCGCAACATCTCCAAACCTTTTTTTTTGTTATTGGCAGAACACTCCCGTGACATTTGCAGCTGGCCAAGAGTGCCGGGGTACTATTTAAAGAGTAGCTCGTCCAATTGCCAACTGATTATTTTGCAACTGCGTGGTTCGTAAATATCTTCCAACCACGGAGATGTGTGTGTGTGTCAACCCTGTTGATGATGCAGAAGGTAGCGCTCTGCTCTGTGACGGGGCAAGCGGCCAACCGCCGCCAACACACACGGCGGGAGGGGGAGAGTCGACGGTTACTGGGTGACGCAGGCAGCTCTCGCGCTCGGCGGGCGTGGTGACGTGCGACCCGTCACGTGAACCGCCCCCGTTTTAAACGGCGTCCGAGCTGGCGCCCGGCTCTTTTGTGATCGCGAGCGGCCGTGGAAGGTGAACGTTGCTGGCGCGAGCAGGGTGAGTGTGAGGCGGGCGGCGTGGGCGTGTGGAGAGAGGAGAGAGGAGAGGACATGAGGGTTGAGGGTGAGGGAACTGAAGCGGGCGCAGTTCTGAAGAAGGCTCTCTGCACGAGATAGCCCAGCTGTTGGCGGTTGTGCAGTAGCAAGCAGAATATCCGAAACGTCACCCATTCCTTCTCTCCAGAGACGCTTTGAAGAAGGGTTTCGGCCCGAAACGTCGCCCATTTCCTTCGCTCCATAGATGCTGCTGCACCCGCTGAGTTCCTCCAGCAATTTTGTGTACCCCCGCTGAGTCACTCCAGCTTTTTGTGTCAAGCCATGGTTGAATGGCTGAGTAAATGGGCCAAATGGCCTAAATTTGCTCCTATCACTTATGAAGTTATTAACAGCGGGGAGATGCGGGGTCCCGGCGAGGCGGAGGGAAGCAGGACAGTTTACAACAAGCATACAATTATTATTATTAGCGCACTTGAATGTAGGAGTAACTCTGCAGGTCAGATCAAAGATCCATATTTCGCAGGAGTAGCCTATCTTACTCCGCTATAGGATCTTTGGGTCAGATGGCATTCCTGGGGAGAGCGAATAGGACGTTTCGGGTTGAGACCCTTCTTCAGACTGGCGCAGTTGTCGGCTGCTTGCACGGACAGTACAGACTGGTGCATCTTGCATCCACGCACACGCAATTTATCTGTGGTGACGGGCAGCAACTCTACCCTTTCCGCACTTCCCGAGGAGTGATCGATTTGCCCATGCCCTGGAAATGTTAATCCCCACCACTCCCTTCTTAGAGGGAGGATTCCAACGTGGCTAGATTATATGCGTAAGCATTGTGGGGGAAAAACGAATTGTGAATTTACCTGTAAGTATGCAAATATTTCAAAAGTCGGTTATGGGTGTCTTTTTAAGTTACTGGCATTGATGCTGTTTGTGCAATTATTTGGGAAAATGTCAAAAAGACAAGACTGCAAATTGATACATTTTCAAGTGTTGTATCCAAAATCCACAAGCCACGCTGAAATGCAGCAAGAAGCAGTTGATTGGCCTGCGCGGGTTCGGCCTCCCACCTCCCACCAAGACTTGCCAACATGATCTAAGGAATTGCTCCCATGACAGAATCACATGCAGTGCTAATTATTTACTGAAGCATTGGGAATGGTGGCAGGCATTTTAGACATTTTAACATTTGTGTTAACGATGTTTTGGTTTGCTCTGATGGGTCACAGTTGTACAGTGGAGAGTTTTTCTTATTCCACACGTTCATTGCTGTGCCATCTGCCCTGAATTGCATAGATCCAGTTTAGAGCTGCCTATCTGTAATGGGCCTGTCCCACTTGGTGATTTTATTAGGCAACCGCCAGTGACTGTCATAGTCGTAGCGGGTCGCAGAACAACTGGCGACAACCTACTTCATCCTGGCGACAACCTACGACAATACCTACGTCAGAAGTCAAGCTACGCTCATTGGCATCAAGCCCACGGTTGCCGAAAATTTCTCAACATGTTGAAAATTTAGCGGCGACCAGAAAGACGCTACGACTTTTTGCGCGACTGAGAACATGTGGCAACAAACTAGTTGCCTGTTGTTGCCTAAAAAATCGCCTAAGTGGCACAGGCCCATAAGTTCCTGGGTTCAGATAAAGTTGTAGGCAGGACTTTTGAGTGCTGCGTTTTATTCTTATCAGGTATTTGAACGTTCAATTTGGGTTGGAGTTACTTTGAGGAAGGTCAAATGTGATTCCAGCCTGTTTACAAATACAATACATAGGATTGTAAAACTTCAAGCATGTTACTGCATTCTGATATTTTGTAATATTTGTGGTATTTCCAAAGAGGAGTTGTGCGGTGATGAACAAACAACCTGGTAGGGGGGTGTACTGGGAATCAGTGTATCATGACTGACATAAATTCCATAGATGAGCTGCATTGTTGTGTTCAGTCATACCTCTAACAGCTTAGTTGTGTTTTTCTCATCCATTTTGTTGTTCATCGAGTCTGAAAGTATACAAGCTATCTCTAAAGAGCTGATAATGTTCAGGGGGAGCTTTTGGGGTCAGGTTTACCCTTGATATTGGCAGATTGAATACAGCGTAGCAAAGTGTGCGGTCATGCGCTTTGGTAGGAGGAATAAAGGCATAGACTATTTTCTAAATGAGGAGAGGATTCAGGAATCGGAGGTGCAAAGGGACTTGGGAATGCTGGTGCAGGATTCACTAAAAGTGAATCTGCAGGTTGAATCGGTAATAGGGGGGTTGCACGAAAGGTCACTGGGTCATAGGGCTCGACGCACGGAGCCGCTAAATCTAACTGGAAGACATCCGTCACTTCCGGTATATGTTATTAATGCTAGAAACGCGTACTTTCCTACCTGTTAAAAACCGCCAAAATGTTGAATTTTTGCGCTGAAAAAAATTGTGGAAGTCGGGTTAAGTGTGAGAGACATGTACCCAACTTTAGAATTCCAAACGTGATGTGAAATGAAGGTATAGGGAAGCGAGAACTGAAGGGACTACAGCAGCTAAAGTGCTTGGTAAACATTGAAAATATTGGGAATTATCGCGTTTGCTCACTGCATTTCATCAAGTAAGGCATTATTTGTGTTTTTTCTGGATTCCATTGGTATCTAAAAAATTTTCAGAAGTGATAAATCTGGCTGTAAATTTTTCTTCAGATGCGTTTTCATTTTGTATGTAAAAACCCACGAGAACCATGGGCGATTTAAAAAAAATTACAGCCAGATTTATCACTTCTGAAACTTTTTAGATGCCAAAGGAATCAAGAAAAAACACAAATAATGCCTTAGTTGATGAAATGCATTGAGAAAACGGCCAATGTTCGCCAAGCACTCTGGCTGTTGTTGTCTCTTCAGCTCTCGTTTTTATCTACCGTCATTTCTCCTCACTTTTGGAATTCTGAAGTAGGCTAAATGTCTCACACGCTTATCCCGATTTCCATAATTATTTACAGCGCAAAAATTGACTATTTCAGCGGGTTTTAACGGGCCAGCTACGCTGGAAACAATGGTAAGTGCCTACCTGCAGTACATCGCGTGTAATCCATTTGGAGTAGCCTAGCAACAGTACGGGTCATGGGTCGTGACCCGACTGCCATGAAACCTCCCTATAAGGAAGGCAAATGCAATGTTAGCATTCATTTTGAGAACACTGGATTTCAAAAGCAGGAATGTAATGCTGAGGCTTTATATGGTCAAATTGCATTTTGTGTATTGTGAGCAGTATTTGGCGCCGTACCTGAGAGGTTGTGCTGGTGTTGGAGTGGGTCCAGAGGAGGTATACATGAATGATCCGAGGGATGATTGGGTTAGCGTCTGAACTCTGGGCCTGTGCTTTCTGAAGTTTAGAAGAATGAAATTCATTGAAATTTACAGCATAATGAAAGGCCTGGATAGGTTGGATATGGATATGATGTTTCCACTTGTGGGAGAGTTTAGGACCAAAGGGCACAGCCTCAGAATAAAATACCTTTTAAAAATGCGATGAGGAATTTATTTAGCGAGAGGTTGGTGAATCTGCGGGATTCATTGCTACAGTCTGCTGTGGAGGCCAAGTCATTGGGTACTTTTAAAGCCGAGATTTACAGGTTCTTTATTATTAATAGGCCTTTCTCACGGGGCGACTTGACGCAAGATGTAACCAGAGTGAAGTGGTCGTGGTCTAGCACGATATCACACGATATAACGGGGGGTAGATAAAGAGTTCCCATGGGTATTCGGCATTTCTGTTATTTGTGCGAGTGACTTGTCCATCTCCCGAGCTTTCCCGTTAAATCTTGAATGAACATTGTGAACTGTGAAGTGTTGATAAATCATCACGTGGCACAAATGATGTCACTTTTTTTTTCACACACTATAAATATCCTCCCTTGGTTGAATTAGCTCATTTGGAGACATGCCTGTACTAAGTAGTTTCGAGTACAGGATGGTGGTGTTTTTCATTGACGCGCTGTATGCAGCAGCCCTCTATGTGAATCGAGGACGCTTGCGTGAAGGCAGAAGGGTGAGATTAATTAAAAAGAGAATTAAGAGGAAGTCTCACTGGGTGAAGCCCATCTTTCAACGGAGACCTCTATTTGGACAATATGATAAACTGCTTAATGTGCTGTGCGAAGAGGATAAAAGTGCATTCACAAACTTTGTCAGAATTCCACCCGAGCTCTTTAATGAGCTGAAGAATAATTTGGGACCTCTGCTGAAGAAGACTGATACTGTAATGAGAAAGGCACTGGAACCAGGGTTGCGCATAGCAATCACTTGGCCTCAGGCGATTCTTATAAAAGTCTATCTTACAACTTTCTTGTCGCCACCAACACCATGCTGTGGTATTGTCCGAGAAACCTGTGAGGTGATCATCAAATTTTATGCAGCTGAAGTGATGGAATGCCCCAGTACACCAGATGCGTGGAAGAGAGTGGCGCTGGGGTTTGAAAACAGGTGGAACTTTGCTCACACATGTGGGGCTTTGGATGGCAAGCATGTGGCAATTCGTTGTCCACCCAGAGGTGGCTCAAATTATTTCAATTACAAGAAATTCCACTCAATTGTACTCTTGGCGGTGGTTGATCATAACTACAACTTCCTGTATGTGGATGTGGGCACACCTGGAAGTGTTGGTGATGGCCGGATTTGGAAAGAAACCTAGCTTGGAAAGAAAATGGAAGGTGGAACAGCAGGCATGCCTGATCCAGAACCTCTGCCAGGAGAAGACAGCCTGGACATCCCATATGCGATGGTTGCTGACGAAGCCTTTGCACTACGGCCCTGGATTATGAAGCCATATCCACAGAGGAATCTAACTAGGGAGCAGAGGATCTTCAATTACAGGCTGTCAAGGGCTAGGAGAGTTGTAGAAAATTATTTTGGCATCTTGGCAAACAGATTTAGATGCTTTGTCAAGACAATGGAGCAGAAGCCCAAGAATGTTGAGACTATAGTATATGCAGCATGTGTTCTGCACAACCTGATCCGAATGAGAGGTGCAGCTGCAGGATCAGCAACAGCCATCCAGGACGGTGACATAGTGGACAGTGACACAGGGGGAATAACACTAGGTACATGGAGAAGTGGTGCAACCAAGGCGGAAATGGCCCTACTGCAGCGTTTCAAAGGTAACTCGGGCACATAGTGGGAAAGAGCAAAGAGGCCATCTCTGCGCTTACTACAATTCACAATTGGGGAGTGTGCTGTGGCAGGACAGCTCTATTGATGGGTAGTTGACCACAGGAACACTACTGCATGTTAGCAGACATGCATAGAAAATAAGCTGATAATAATGTCCCGTTGTAATCTTGCTTACTTCTCTTTGTTTCACTTTCTAGTGTTGTCCTCTGAAAAGTGCTTCCTATAAGTTGGTTGTCCGCAAAACCTGCCATTTAGCACATTGCATTGTCCCTTTTATTGCCTGAGTTTAGGCTTGTTGCGGAGGTTAATGAATAGAATCTGTTTAAAAAAATCTAGCGTGCCTCATTTGTTGATTTTCATGTTTGCGAAGCCCTTTTTTAGACAAATGTTGTTTGGTGTGATGCACCTTCTCTCAATATGTGCAAGAAGTCGTCTTTTTATATTGTCAAATAGGAATAAAGACTTTGTCTCACATTGACTGTGATGATTGTCTTATTTAATTATCTACTGAGAGGTGAAACTTTCAAACGCTTAAATAGCTCAGCAATTGAGGGACATGAACACTCAAAAATAAAAAAGAATGAAAATGTGATTATATCACCTCCCTTCAACTATTTTGTGTTTCAGCATGAGAGGGATTATAACATTAGAGACATTCATCTTGTAGGTGATGTGTTAATGAAGAATTGCAGACATCAATCTGATAGTAAAAAATATATTTATTTAACAATGAGGTAAACAAGCACTGACAATCAAACTGCTGAGTTAAAGGCTTTATCACACTTCAGGCTATAATAAAATGTGGAGCCTCCAACAGAAACAAAGTAATGCCCAAGAGGAAAAAACACACATTAACATAAAGGACTCTAGATGTCACACCAAATGGTGAGTGGCCAACAACTAAAATAAACTAAAACTCACCTTCTGTCCCCTCTGTCCAGCTTCCGGGTTCACCGTTTGCAGGAGTTCCCACGGTAAACGCAAGAGTTATTACGGATATTGCACTGGCCACTACGTCCATATAATGTTTCAATGTTCAACCACAAGTGTACAAGTCACTCTTGGAGAAATTCAAGCTTGCTTGAATTTTCTCCCTAGTCGACAAGTTACACGAGTACCTGCCGTTAGCGCCACGGTGGTCCACGAATGCCGTACAGTTATCGTACGAGGTTCCCAAGATGTTCAACTCTGGTTACCTCTTGCGTCAAGTCGCCCCGTGAGAAAGGCCTATAAGAGTCAGGTTACAGGGAAGAATGGGGTTGAGAGGGAAAGATAGATCAGTCATTGTTGAATGTCACAGTAGGCCTACTTGGCAAAATGGTCAATATTCTGCCCCTATAACTTCTGAATTTATATTGTGAAGGTTGAAGTTGTTGAGGTTCTCATTCACTCTGCTTATACTGAGTTCAGTTACACATTTTTACTGCAGAAGACCCCTTTCTAGACACATTTACCACTTTTATGGAGACACAAAGAACTTCAGATGTTGTAATCTTGAGCAAACCACTGTGCAGCAGGAATTTAGAGGGTCAGGCAACCTGGAGGAATGTGAATGAGATTCAATGATGTATTCCGGGATTTGGCCAGGGAAATCAATCTAAGTTTGTCCAATCTCTCCTTGTACCTAATATGCTGCATCCTCCAAATTGCCACATCCTTTCTGTAACGTGATACAGAACTGTGCACAATATTCCAAATGTGACCGAACCAACGATTTACAAGCTGCAACGTGACTTTGTGACTCTTGTCTATAACGCTCTAATTATTGAAGGCAAGTGTAAGAGCCATTTAGCTTAAGTAAGTTTATTATAGCCACATGTCTAGTTACCTTTAATTGTTATCTGCCTGTGTTAATGTGGGTGGAGTTATTTACGTAGTCTGGGCATGTTTTTTAGCCAGAGGAGTCTAGCGCAGGCACTCAGATTAGTTTTGGTTTTGATGTCGGAGCCATGAGATACAGTTTTCTACCATGTCTGCAACACATTATCATCATGACCACGAGCATGATTGGGACGACAATTAAGAACGGAAGTTAAGAGTTATTTCATTATTCTGTATTTCTACAATAAAGAAGCTATTAATCAACGAACTATGTTTGGAAGATTCATCATTGCTATCTCCAGAGTGTCGTGACGTGAGATTACTTTACTAATGGTCTCTGACATTAGTGGCTTAACGAACTTTGGATGCTTTAAAAAGCTGCACTATAGCACGCATGTCATGTGCCTTCATTACCATTCTATCTACTTGTATTACTACTTTCAGAGAGCTGTGGACTTTTATCCCAAGATCTTTCTGGGCACCAACGTGTACAGAGTACTCTGTGTACTTGATTATCGCATAGTCTTTTATTTGAGTGGATGACACATGAACAAAAGCTTTTCATTGAACTTTGGCACATGTAGCAATAATAAACTAACCTAAACAATGCTGTTAAGTGGTCAGCCATAAACTGTACCTCTCCCAATATTTGACCTCCCAAAGTCCAAGACCTCGCCTGGATTAAATGCCATTTGCCATTTCTCCCCCTTATCTAACTGCTCTATATCCCTGCTGTATCCTTTGATACCCGACTTTACTGTTGCGCCGCCAATTTTTGTTGTCTGCAATCCTGCTACCAATGCATCTGCATTTTTGTCCATGTCGATTTCCTATGCATCACAAACAACAGCATCTCTGCGGTACAACACTCGTCACAGATCGTCAGCCAGGTTAACACCTTTCCACAACTACGCTCTATCTACTATGGGTAAGCCAGTTCTGAATCCAAACAACCAAGTCTTCAAGGACCCAATGCATCTTTTTACCTTCTGTTGAGCCTACCTTGAGGGACGTGAAATGCCTTACTAAGGTCCATGTAGACGATATCCAGAGCCATGAACTCATCAAATCATTAAGATATGACCTGCCCATTACAAATCCATGTTGACTGACCCTAATTAGCCCACTCTCTTTCAAACATGAGTAAATCCTGTCCCTATGAATCATCTCCAGTAACCCCTTGCCATTAATATGAAGCTTACTGGCGTACAATTTCCTGGAGTATCCCTATTTCCCTTGTTAAACAAAGGAATAACATTGGATATTCTCTAATACCTTACATTTGGCAAGAGAGGATATGAGGATGCGTGTCAAGTCCCCAGTAATATGTCTCTGCGGATTTATCCACCTTGATACTTGTCAAGAGACCCAACACTGCCAACTTCTTGATCTCAAAATGCTCTTTCATTTTAGTGCGGTAATGTGGCGGCACCGGGCGGTGGGCCATGTGCTATACATAACCATCAGCTCCTGGGGGGCGGGGGGGCGGCATCACGTGTCCAGGTGACGAGTGGTAGGGGTCAAGTTGTCACGGGAGCCCCTGGGGAGTATTTAAGGGGTTAATCGCGCACGCACGGGGTTGGTGAGTGAGGAGAATTAGTGTAGCAATAAAGGACAGTATTTTCGGACAAACTACGTGTCTGCCATGTTCTTTAGCGGACAAGTCCGCGTCCCCTACATTTGGTAACCCCGACGTCCAGAACAGATATTCTTGAAGAAAAACGCGCCGTGCCAGTGCCCAACCCGCCACCGCAGACGACGACCAGGCCCAACTCGGCATCGTCGCCCTGAAGCTGCCGACCTTCTGGACAGCCCAGTTGCAGGTATGGTTCCAGCAGGCTGAATCACAATTCTTCACTCCAACGATGAGACCCGCTACCATTACGTGGTCGGCGCGTTCGACCATGAAATGGCTGGGCGAATAATCCCCTTCCTGCAGGATCCACCGGTGGCCTGAAGGCGCTGCAGCTCCGTACCTTCGGCCTCAGTTGGATGGAGTGAGCGGCCCGCATTTACAACATGGGTAGGCTCGGCGACCGGAAACCATCGGCCCTAATGAGCGAGATGCTCTCGTTCATGGACAGCCACCACCACGGCATGCTTTTTGAATATGCCTACCTGCAGCAGTTCCAGACGACATCAGCCCAATCCTCGCAGGGGTAAGTTTTGAAACCCCCCGGGCTCTAGCGGAGCGGGTACAGACAAGCTGTGGCTGGCCAGGTGGCCGGAAGTGGGCTTTATGCCTGTCAGTGGCTCGTTTGAAGCCGGCCCATTTGTACCGGGGCCGTCGCTGTTGAGGGCGTCTGCCGTCTCGGGTCCCACCTAGTTCGTCCTTACCAGAAAATAAACCTTTGCGTGGGGACGTACGTACGTCCATTTTTGTACCTCCGGTTCTGGAGGGGTGTAATATGGCGGCACTGGGTGGTGGGCCACGCACTATACATAACCTTCAGCTCTTTGGGGGGGGGGGGGGGGGGGGGGGGGGTCATGTTTCCCGGTGATGAGAGGTAGGGGTCACGGTGTGGTCACAGGTGCCCCTGGGGAGTATTTAAGAGGTTAATCGTGCGCACACGGGGTTGGTGAGTGAAGAGATTAGTGTAGCAATAAAGGACAGTATTTTCGGATAAACTTCGTGTCTGCCTCGTTCTTTAACGGACAACTCGGCGTCCGCTACACAATACTAATTTTCTTATTCTCCTCTTTGGTGAATACTGAATTTCTACCTCTGACTCCAAGTATAAATCCCCTCATTTATATTTGAGTTGTCCTACCCTCTCCCTATGTACAAAATAAAATCACTTGGGATTCTCTTTAATGCTAATGCATGCAGAGTTTTGAAACATTTACCTTTTTCATCAACAGATAATAGTGACCTACTGATTATCTCCAGCAGATTGTTGCATCAAACCATAGCATCTGTAGTCTCTTGTGCCTACTGTTCAGCATTTTCTGTGGCAGACATCGTTCAGAATATTGTAAAACTCGTGGTTGAGTATCAGGTCTTTAAACGTCAGATCATGATGAAAGCAGGGTTGTGTGCTCTTGAAGCAATGATGTTTATTTGAAAGCTGGTATCTTAGGTTGGAGATCAAAATGCTGCAAATCTAAAAAGTTAATCTGGTCAAAGTGAATGGGGAAAATATAGACAAAATGTAAGCTAGTCTAAATAATATGTTGTGAATTTCAGAGCAAGAGGTCAAGCCTAGCAGGTAAAGCTGGATATTTTCTTCACTCAAAAAGAGAGAAAAGAGGCAGAATCTGACCACCCTGACGCCTTCCAAACCCATAACCTTGCCACTGAGGACAAAGACCAGATGCATGGGATCATCTCCTATCGACGTCACTCCAAGTTGAACAGCAGTGTGACGTAAAATTATATCGATTCAGAGCTGTATCTGAATCTTGGGAGTTTCTCCTTAATTGATCTGAGGGAATAGCTTTGCCAGAAAAATACTGGATGTGGTTTGAGAAATGAGCTCTCCACCTTCAAGGGCAGCTGGAGATGGGCAATAAATAGCATTTCATGCAAAGCCAAGGTGTTGAAAAATAAATAAAGTAGGGGAAAAAACAAACGGTTGAGAGTGCTTCAGGCGTCAAGTGCTTTGGGACTGGACAACCACCAACTGCTACAGTGCCATAGCTTTGAGGCACAGGTTGAATGTAGAGGAACAATTGCACATAGGAATGAACAGCAAAGCTTGATTTCTTCCTTGGTTGTGACATCTTGCTATTTTGTTGAAATAAAAAGATATGCAACAGTGTGCACTGCATTAAATTTTAATAGAAATGTGCATTTTCCCTTTTTCATGCAATCCTCCCAGCCTATCCTTTTATATGTGCAGTTTTGAATCACTGTTTGTTTACTGATCACATATTACTATTTGCCTCAAACTTTTACGAACAAAGTATCTATGTGGCCCTGCACTAACTTAACTGGTTTACAAGAATAATACAGCAAATACAATTTTGGTTTATGGCTTCGTGAAGGGGAGGTCTTGCCTGGCAAATTTGCTGGAAATCTTTGAAGAAGTAAATAGCAGGGCAGTCAAAGGAGAATTGATGTTATTTCCCTAGATTTTCAGAAAGCCACACGCGAGGCTGCTGATGAAGATGAGACCCATGGTAAAAAGGGCAGATACGAGCATGGATAGCAGGTTGGCTGGATGGCAGAAGGCAAAGAGTGGCGATACAGGGGGCTTTTCTGGTTGGCTGCCAGTGACTAGCAGAGTTCCGCTGGGGTCGCTATTCTTCACTTTGTATATTAATGATTTGGATGAAGGCTTTGTGAGAAGAAAATAGGTGGAGGGGCAGGTAGTGTAGAGAAAGCAGGGACTCTGCAGAATTACATGTACAGGTTGGGAGAGTGGGCAGAGAAGTGGCAGATGGAATATAGTGTAGCAAAATGTGGAGTCATGCATTTTGGTAGTAGGAATGAAGGCGCAGAATATTTTCTAATCAGGGAGAGAATCCAAAAATCGAATTGCAAAGGGACTTGGGAGTACTGGTACAGGATTCCAAAGAAGTTAATCTGCAAGTCAAATTGGTAGTAAAGAAAACAAACT
The DNA here is from genome assembly GCF_010909765.2 of Amblyraja radiata. Taxonomy (NCBI): domain Eukaryota; kingdom Metazoa; phylum Chordata; class Chondrichthyes; order Rajiformes; family Rajidae; genus Amblyraja; species Amblyraja radiata. The sequence goes on from NC_045970.1 coordinate 20,889,562, forward strand.
CAGTGCTATCATTTATTTTGAGAGGCCTCAGCATAACAGATGTAATGCTGAGGCTCTATAAGGCGCTGGTCAGGCCACATTTGGAATATTGTGAGCAATTTGGGGAACCAAATCTGAGAAAGGATCTACTGGCTCTGGAGAAGGTCCAGAAGAGGTTTACAAGAATTATCCCAAGAATGAGTAGGTTAATGTATGATGAGCGTTTGTTGGCACCGGGCCTGTACTTGCTGAAGTGTAGAAGAATGAGGGGGGACCTCAGTGAAATGTACTGAATAGTGAAAGGCTTGGATAGAGTGGACATGGAGAGGATGTTTTCACTTGTGGGAGAGTCTAGGACTGTAGGTCATTGCCTCAGAATTAAAGGATGTTCTTTTAGGAAGGACATGAATTTCTTTAGTCAGAAAGAAGGTGGTGGATCTGTGGCATTCTTTGCCACAGAAGGCTGGGGAGGCCATGTCAGTGGGTATTTTTAAGCCAGAAATAGATAGATTCTTGATTAGTACGTGTGTCAGGTTATGGGAAGAAGGCATGAGAATGGTGTTAGGTGGGAGAGATAGCCATGATTGAATGGCGGCATAGACTGAATGGGCCGAATGGCCTAATTCTGCTCCTTTCACTCATGACGTTATGACCTTATTTCCAAGTAGCTTTTGTGTGAAAAATAAACAAGATTGTGAGCAAGGTAAAATTGCAGAATGGATAGCCAGCTGAAACTACAGTGCCCTCCATATCTCCATAACTTTAGATTTGAGTGTGCAATCCAGTGCTAATGCAGAAATCAATATCTATTTATTTATTCCAAATCAATAATCAGATTTTATCTGTGAACAGTATTCCCAGCACCAATGCTTACAAGATAACACATTCCACTTCCAGCAATACAGTGCCCTCCATAATGTTTGGGACAAAGACCCAACATTTATTTATTTGCCTCTGTACTCCACAATTTGAGATTTGTAATAGAAATAAAATCACATGTGGTTAAAGTGCACATTGTCAGATTTTAATAAAGGCTGTTTTTATACATTTTGATTTTACCATGTAGAAATTACACCTGTGTTTATACATAGCTCCCCATTTCAGGGCACCATAATGTTTGGGACACATGGCTTCACAGGTATTTGTAATTGCTCAGGTGTGTTTAAATGCCTCCTTAATGCAGGTATATGAGAGCTCTCAGCACCTAGTCTTTCCTCCAGTCTTTCCATCACCTTTGAAAAGTTTTATTGCTGTTTATCAACATGAGGACCAAAGTTGTGTCAATGTCAGTCAAAGAAGCCATTATGAGACTGAGAAACAAGAATAAAACTGTTAGAGACATCAGCCAAACCTCAGGCTTAACAAAATCAAAATGGTTTGGAACATTAAGAAGAAAGAGAGCACTGGTGAGCTTACTAATTGCAATGGGACTGGCAGGCCAATGAAGACCTCCACTGCTGATGACAGAAGAATTCTCTCTATAATAAAGAAAAATCCCCAAACACCTGTCGACAGATCAGAAATACTCTTCAGGAGTCAGGTGTGGATTTGTCAATGATCACTTTGTCAGAAGACTTCATGAACAGAAATACAGAGGCTACACTGCAAGATGCAAACCACTGGTTAGCCGCAAGATGCAAACCACTGTTTAACCAGGTTACAGTTTGCCAAGAAGTACTTGGAAGAGCAACTACAGTTCTGCAAAAAAGGTCTTGCAGACAGATGAGACGAAGATTAACTTATGCCAGAGTGATGGCAAAAGCAAAGTATGGAGGAGATAAATAACTAACCAAGACGCAAAGCACACCGCATTACCTGTGAAACACGGTGTTGGGGGTGTCATGGCCGCTGAACGTACTGGCTCACATATCTTCATATGCTGATGGTAGTAGTATAATGAATTCTGAAGTGTATATCCTATCTGCTCAAGTTCAAACAAATGCCTCAAAACTTTGGCCAATCCTTCTACAACAAGCCAATGATCCCAAAGCAACAAAGGAGTTTTTGAAAGCTAAAAAATGGTCAATTCTTGAGTGGCCAGTCAATCACCTGATCTGAACCCAATTGAGCATGCCTTTTACATGCTGAAAAGAAAACTGAAAGGGACTAGCCCCCAAACCAAGCATAAGCTAAAGATGGTTGCAATACAGGCCTGGCAGAGCATCACCAGAGAAGACACCCAGCAACTGGTGATGTCCATGAATCACAGACGTCAAGTAGTCATTGCATGCAAAGGATATACAACTAAATACTAAACATACTAATTGATTCGTCACTTCGGGGAACTTACCCTGGTCCACAGCCTCTGACTCCCAAGGAGTTTGAAGTGTTCCCCAGAAGTAAGTGGTTTACAATAAGGCATAATACAAGTATTATGAAATTGTTGATGTTTCTGTTTGGAAACCCTGCTTCAGGACCAGTAGTGAAGAGAGAAGATGGCTAATGAAAAGAGGAGTGGGTGGGGGGGGGGGAGGGGGATGATGGACTGAGACTGAAGAATGATGGGCAGATGAAGTTGGGTAGAGGATGGTTGGTTGTGAAATGGAGGCAACAAGAAAGGGCAGATGGAACAAGATAGAGTGAGGAAAAGGTGAAAGTGGAAGCATTTATAAGGATGAGCAAGAACACAATGGCCACCAGTGCTGGAATTTGATAAGTGAGGTGGTGATAACGAGAACCACAAAGAGAGGTGCAGGGCAAATGGAACCAGGTTTTTTTTTTTGGGGGGGGGGGGGGCAGAGACACAGGAGATGATGATTAACTGAAATGGAAAATCTGACTTTTATGGTGGGATTTCCTCTTTATGTTGGGCCTCACCCTGACAGTGGTGACAGTGGTGAAGGGTGTGGATGGACAGGTCAGTGTGGCATTGAGAAGCGGAGCTAAAATAGCATCCAACCAAGAGGTCAAGATGGTAATTGCGACAGAGCATAGTTGTCGAGTCTGAGCTTGGTTTTGCCGATGTGGAGGAGGCTACAGTGGGAGCACTAGATGGGGTTGGAGGGGTTCACTTGTTTGTTATTAGTAAGAGTTGACATGTTGCATGGCACTGAGGATTAAAGCACTTAGAGAATTATATAATTGGCACATAAATTTCAGGAGCTGAGTTTGAAATTTTGAAATTTGTTAAACTTAATGTGGCTTCATGAGAAAAATAAAACTAGAGAATAGCAATGGAATCTGGGAGTAAAAATATACACATTACTATAGTTCTGGTGTCATAAAGTAAATGTCTATTTTTTCAAATGTGTTAAATAAGCTAAAATGTGCTAAACCTCTATTATACTGTTGGATTACACAAACTAGCGTAAAGTTCTTATTTTCATATTGCATGGAAATGGAGCATCAAAAGGATGGTCAAACTTTTGCAGAGATGGTTTCAGAAATGACATGTTGTTGCATTTTAAAAGGAAGAATTGGCTGGGTTTGCCTTGAAAAGAGATCTGGGTAACTTAGAGCTAATTTATCTTTGTTTGTTTTCTCTTACCTCTGCAAAAGGTTAAGTGTATTTAGATGTTAATGTTATACACAATATGGAAAAAGTTCTCTATTCTGGGTAATACCTGTGCATTTAATTGAGTTTAGGATTATTTTATTACATTATTACTGTAGCAATAGGATTGGACTTTTTAGAAAATATGGTATGAATTACTGAATTATTGTATGAATTCAATTTAATATAGATTTTTATCTTTGAGCAGGAAAGAGGAACAGTTAACAATGTTATCCCGATTCTCACGTTACATAAATTCCAGTGGTTCGGTTTTGAAGCAAAGAATCCAGGCGGTGACCTATTCTGGTGCCACGGAAGCTTCATTAAAAACTGACAAGTCAATCACTCCTGAAGAAATTTTTGCTCGTGAAGAAAAGTATGGCGCTCATAATTACCACCCCCTGCCTGTTGCGTTGGTCAGAGGAGAAGGTAATCAATTCTAAATAGTAGATAACTACTACATCATTGTACAAATTATTGAATAATTCTGAGAGCTTTAGAGTTAAATGCAAATAGTATTCTAAGTTGGCAGTTGAAATGGATACGATCAAAGAGTAGACTATTGAGGTCATATTTGATTCGGTCATTTGATACAAGATCTAATTTTTACTATCCACCTTGAAATACCATGACATGCCTCCTACCAGCAAGCAATTAGATTCTATCAACTTTGATTTTGTCTTCTCTATTCCATGTGCAGTTTATTTAATGTATTGGTATGCGCCAAGAATTTCCTGAGGTGGTTTAGAAACTTTTGTTTTGTACTGCTAGATAGTCATCCACACGCAAAACGTGGCAATTCTGTAATACTTTGAATCATCTTGAGATTTGGCTCTTAGGGCCAAAGGAATCGAGGGATATGGGGAAAAAGCAGGAACGTGGTACTGATTTTAGATGATCAGCCATGATCATAATCGTATTCGTAATTTATTTTAATTTTGCGACATACGAGGAAGTTGGTTTGCCATACAGTCGTAACAAAAAAGGAACAAGACACACAACTACATAAAAATTGGCATAAGCATCCATCACAGCGGTTCCTCCACGTTCCTCACTGTGATGGAAGGCAATAAAGTCTTATCTTCTCTTCTCCTTTCCTCCTGCGGTCGGGGGAATCGAACCATCCGGAGCCGGCGATCGAGATCCCACTTCGTGGCGATCTAAGCTCCCGCATCGGGGCGGTCGAACTCCTGTGGCTTGGAGTTCCCGAAATCAGTGTCTCACCAGAGACTGCGTGCTTCACAATGTTGAAGTCCGCAGCTCCCGCAGGTTGGAGCTCCAAAGGCCGATCCCTGGCAAAGGGGTCGCCCGCTCTGAGATGATAAGTCCACAGGCCAGCGGTTTTGGAGCTCTAGGTGTCCGAAACAAGAGGCCGCCAGCTCCACGATGTTAGGCCGCCGTGCCAATGGAGATCTCCGTCGAGGCGAGACAAGAAAAGTATCCCGCACCACCCCCCACATATTACAAACTCAAAATAAACTAAAACATACATTTTACAACAAACTAAAAACACAAAGAACGAAAAGACGAAGACAAACCGTTGGCGAGGCAGCCATCGTGCGGCGCCCCTTGGTGGATATTGAATGGCGGTGCTGGCTTGAATGGTTGAATAGCCTACTCCTGCACCTATTTTCTATGTTTCTATAGTTTCTATGTTTCTATCATGCACATCCATATGACCATTTGCTAGATCATCTAAGGTTGCATAGTTTATATTTTGCAGTCTTGGGTCTTAAATTGTCAAAAACAAAGATCGACTTTACTCTCTTTTGGCGATTGTATTTTGGCAACACAAACGAATTGTATAAATCTCAAGATGATTCAATTGTATATTTTATCATCATATAATATTATGATTTATAGTGCCCCTTGACATGTAACAAACTGCTTGGCCACATACAGCAGCTATTTTAACATTTGTGCAGTAACGTAACTTAATGAATTTTCCATATTAATCCCCCCCGTTCAAATTTTGTGCAAATTATCTGGCTATAAGCGAGTTTGGTGTTCCAAAAAATGCAAGGATTCGTGGGATTTGTCAAAGGTCGAACGTTATAAATTAAAATCGATTGGAGCGCTGTAGGTCTGATTTTTTTTTTTGTCTTTAAAAGGCATCAATCAATGTGCATTTTAAGCCTTTGTTGCTAAATTAATTCTCTTGTTAACAGTAAAATGATCTTAACATTTTAAGTAGAAATGTTTAACAATTAAAAGTCTTGATTAAATCTTGCAGGAATTTATGTGTGGGATGTTGAAGGCAGGCGGTACTTCGACTGCCTGAGTGCTTACAGTGCTGTGAATCAGGGACATTGTCATCCGAAGATTATTGCTGCACTTAAATCACAAGCTGATAAATTGACTCTCACTTCACGAGCTTTCTACAATAACGTACTGGGGGAATATGAAGAATATATTACTAAATTGTTCAACTATAACAAGTTGCTGCCGATGAATACAGGTATGTCTATTAAGCATTTACTGTTATTTTTACAAAGGTGCGGATTTCTTCAAATTTATGTTGTTTCTGTTTCTTTGGTATTGTATTTCCAATTTGACAGACGCTAACATTAAAAAGTTCCACGAGGTGAACATTTTTCCGCCCAGCATCACCCAACAGAGAATTAAGAAAAAATACACCTTCAAGTTCTTCATTTTTGTGATTCTGCCATTGATGGTGCATTGCTGCATGAACATTAACCTGTTATACTTTTAAGCATGGAGATTATTTTTAAATGCCTTGCAAATATTGTGAGGCTTTTAATTCATCGTTCAATTGGTTCTACAGCAATTGGTTTTGTTGAATGGTTGAAAGAGAAAATTCACATTCCAGACACTTATTGTTGGTTAATTTCTTGAATTTTTCAAATTCATTATTATTCTTGTTGGCTGTAGGACGATGTGTAAGACCGATTCTTTGGAGGACTAAAATTAGATATTTAAACTTTGCACATCACTAATCTTGGTCCAGTTGAACTGTCCCTAATGTTTTTCCTTGGTTATTACTGGTTGTAGGTTTGTGGCCTGCCAGTATTGAACCATAATTCTGTTTACTGATACATGTAAACCGGTCCAAGTTCATTGTGTATTTTGGTTACTGTATTGAACGGTGATTATGTTAAAGATTTCACTGGCAGCTTAAGATCCAGAATTGTATCTTTCTTTGCATATCACTGCTTGAAGGTTGGTGACCTGCCAATATTGAACCCTATTTTTGTTGCTGATTTATACCGGCCTAAGTTCATTATATTTCTAGAAATGTGTACTTTAGTTACTTTATTGAACTGTGATCATGCTAAAGGTTTTTCAGGTAGTTTATGCTCCAGAATGTTTCTATTAATACCGTTATTTTTTTTAATGATAATTAGTGGAGCTGATTAATCAAACCTACCATGAGTAATGGAGTCAACATTATAAACTGTCACCCAGACATCTTTTCCGTACAAACCAGCATTTGAAAGACCATTGGATTTGATGATTGCTGCAGGCATCTGCCTGATTGGGGAACAGATCCTTCCCACAAGTCGTCTCTCCCCATCACTACCATCTCCTACATACCCAATATTCAGGTGTTGGAATGAGCTGTGCAGAGCTGGAAAAGCTGAGCGGGCTCGCTCACTCATCACTCAGTCATTGAGGCCAGCTGGTGGCTACTCTTTCTTACTTAACAGCTACTTCTGTGATCCTCTCCAGCAATATTTTAGTTCATTTCTGATTTCCAAACAGTTCTGGTTATGTACAGTTCTTGGGAATAGAACCTTGTTATAATGTGGGGACTTTATGTAAAAAGAGTCTTATTGCTGTATAAGTATTGATTAGTGATTCAATGCCCATAATGCAAGTTGGAATTCCATTATGGATTTGCTATCCTCCGAGTGGAATGGAAAATAAGCATGCACCAGTATAAGAATAAAGATCATAAACTGCCGACATGTAGTGAAATTGAAAGGCGGGTAAATGTACCTTAAAATTTGGTAATATTTTATTATATCTATTTCTAATTGCACTTTTCCTCCTGTTTACCAGAATTATGAATTAATTTGTGCTTAACTTCAATTTGTTTTTGGCAGTACTTTTTAAAACTTTGAGAACTAATTTTATTATTGTAGGTGTAGAAGGAGGAGAAACTGCCTGCAAGTTAGCTCGCAAATGGGCATATGAAGTTAAAGGAATTCCTAAATACAAAGCAAAAATCCTTTTTGCAGGTAAGATGTGAAGAATTAATGTAATATATATATTTAATAATCCTGTTCCTCTAAATTACAGTTATCTTTATTCAAATCTCCCGGGTGCCAAACTGTTGGATCTGTGTAAAATCAATGCTTGGGTTTGAGGGTTTTAAATTCTTTAGGACTTAAATAAATAAAATCTGCAGTTCTCTATTAGCATAATGATGCAAATATTTCTTATCGGTTATTTTGTTTATTATTTTGATTCTCGTGATATCCTTTACTTCTTAAAAATTAAACTTTATTTCCACCATTCTTCAGCTGGCAATTTTTGGGGTAGGACTATATCTGCCATTTCCAGTTCAACAGACCCCAGTTGTTATGAAGGATTTGGCCCGTTTATGCCTGGGATTGAAATTATTCCATACAATGATCTGCCAGCAATCGAGGTATTGAAAGTTGAAATTAAATTTGTTACAGGTGACATCTTGCTTTAATTCTGTTTAAAATTACTGTGAGCTGTTTCCATCCATTTCTCCAGCGTGCATTCCAAGACCCGAATATGGCAGCTTTTATGGTGGAACCCATCCAGGGAGAAGCCGGAGTAGTTGTTCCAGACAAAGGTTATCTTCAAGGAGTGAGAGAATTGTGCACAAAGTATAATGTGAGTTAAAAGAAGTAGTAGTATTGGAGTTTAAGTTTGCTGAATTTGAACAGGGCATGCTTTTAATATGATTTGTAATTGAATAGGTCCTATTCATTGCGGATGAAGTACAAACCGGACTGGCTAGAACTGGTCGCAGATTGGCATGTGATCATGAAGACGTTAAACCAGATATTGTTATACTTGGAAAAGCACTCTCTGGAGGAGTATATCCTGTGAGTAATGTCTTACATGATTTTTGCATATGTATCCTTGAACAGAGTAGATTTTGTTAGCACATATGTCGCTTTCCTTGAGGTAGAGGGCATAAACCAGGCGATTATAAATTACCCCGCTTAGCATCTATTGAGAAATTTGTAGAATCTTCTAGGCTAATAACTGAATTGCCAAAAAAATGCATGGCTGGAGAAGGGCAACGGTAATTTGCCTTTTTTTCTTGAATGAATGATTAAATAAACAATGAAATGTCCCAGGTTAAATTTTGTGGATGTCCAGAAAGCTCTCATATTACCAAACATTTTATGGCCTTTCATAAATAATTATTTAAATTCATGGAATTAAGGCAAATTAATGAATAGATTAGAAAATTGGCTGATTGACGTGAAACACAGTACGGCAATATTAACTTGCTTAAATTATTAAAATTATGGCCTGATAAGAATCTGAGCCACAACTGTTAATATTTTTAACTCTGATATAGAAAATCACTTATCCAAGCTTGCTGATGCCACATGGGATGGGGGAGACATTATGTGCATGGGAAATGCCACTGTTTACAATTTGGGTCCAAAAAGAATGGAGCTGTGTATTGCAAAGTTAGATGTGATGAATAAGAAATAAAAATAAAACGAAGTGCAGTTACACAAATCATTAAAATGTCATGGATTGATGGGAAAAATGAAAATGCATTCATCCATCCAGGTTGTCCAGCAGACTGGAATGCAAGGGAGAAGTTGTTGCACTACATTTGTTTCTTGTTCTTGGATGATTACTAGGGATTGATGTTGACTTGCTTCCACTCCAATTTTGTGGGTTTTGAGATGGCCTGGGAGGCAATTATGGGAACCACAGATACTGTATAACTGCTGATTGACCACACCTGAAACATTTTGATCAGTACTTGCACCAGATTTTAAGAATTGGTTAATTTACAGGATTGCTGTGAAAATACATCTGGACATTATGTTGCTCAGGAGCTGAAGGCTATATGTAATCCAACCACCTTAAGGGTTATTCTTAATCACTTTAAACAAACTGTTTATCTTTGGGATGGATGATTTGGAGGATCGTCTGGAGAATTTCTGGGTTATTTAAATCTCAACAAAAAGTTGCCTCAGACGAATATGAGGGTACCTGGTACTCACATTAGTTGGTAGAGCTGCTGCCTCACAACGCCAGAGACCTGGGTTTAGATGCTGGCTGCGTGGAGTTCTCCTGTAATTGCATGGGTTTCCTCCAGTTTTTTCTCTTATCCCAAAGATGCATGGAATTGTAGGTTAATTGGCATCCATAAAAAATAACCCCTGGTGTGGCAGGGGTGGATATAAAAATGGGTTTGAGAACTAGTATGAACAGGTGATTGATGGTCAGTGTGGGTGGGTTGACTGAAGAGCCTGCTTCCATGTTGTATCTTTGGTTAGGCCACAATTGAAGTATTGTGTGCATGTCTTGTCGCCCCATTATAGGAAGAGTGTGGAGGTTGTGGAAAGGGAGCAAAGGGTTTTACGCCTCAGAGAGGAGTTCCACGGTGCCAGAAAGGTCCGCATAGGTTTCCGGGAAGCCATGATATCAGGCCGCGAAGTCGGCTATGGAAATGAAATTGCCGGATTTCCAGAGCCTCAGCCGTGGGGGGTGGGGGGGTGGGGGCAAATTCGACCCACCGATTGGCATTGAAGTCCTGATGAGGTGGAGATTGCCTGCCTCACCAGCACTCACAATTTCAGGGGGGGGGGGGGGGGGGGGGGTTCTGGGAGTTTTGCAAGAGCGCTCTCATAATTTAATCTGGATTACAGGCAGTGCCGGACCACCAGTTGCCAGGAAATCAGTAGTGGACCTGTAGTAAGAAAATATCAGTTTCTTCAAGTGCATTGTATTTTTTCACAAATCAATTGAATACAGGTCCAATACTGATTTTCCAGCACCCTTGGTTCCAGAGCCTTGCTATATTATCCATTTTGTCAGACCAACGGAGGTCACTGCATTGGAGGGGGTTGAGATCATCGTTGAAAACATCTACGGGCACGGTGCCTTACAATGCCATGTACGACAGTGATTGCAATTTCTACTGAAGTGTGGATGGCCGTTGGCTCACTAGGAGCTCATCCGCTTTTGACATGTCTTGTTTTTGGTCCTGCTATGGATCCACAGCCCCCTCCTCACCTCGCAAACCAGGTGGGGGAGACGGTTTAGTCGCCGACTATCCGACCATGGAGCAGGTAGCACGGGATTACATGGTACCAGTGGCGGGGGGCACTCCCCCCGACCTGACCTGAATCGTACTGAGGTACTGGTTTCCTAAATTGGCCGCAGAAGTTGTCTAATTAGAACGGATGTGCAGCTCTGCCTAGGCCAGATTTCCAGAGCCTCAGTGCAGGGGGCAGGTAGTGGAAGGTCTAAACTTTCCACTACCTGCAACCTCCAGCAACCACCTTCAACTAGCATCGCAACCGGCTTCAACTAAAAAATTACCGATTTTTAAAACGGCAACCTATTTTTAGTCGCGGCCGGTTTTAAATTTTTTTGAAATAATCGCCCGGAACATAGAAGAAGCGGAAACAACTTTCGACCATTAGGGAGACTGACAAAAATCTCCGGGAACCGCATGGAAACCTTGGGTGGGGCACAAAGTCTCCAGAGGTTTCCGTTCAGGTTTCCTAAGTGGGACAGGGGCATAAGGATGCGGACTGAGATTCCATCCGGTTCAGGGCTGTCGCCTCTCTTTGATTTAGTAGCAGCTAAAAGTTTGTATTGATTGTGATTATCCTTACAATATAATTTTGCTCCAAGAAAGATGTAGCTGACAATTAAAGATTGCTGATTTATTTTTCAGATATCAGCTGTTTTATGTAATGATGAAATTATGTTGACCATTAAGCCAGGTCAGCACGGGTCTACATATGGTGGCAATCCATTGGCATGTCGCATTGCTATTGCTGCCCTAGAGGTAGGTCTCAGAAATAGGACATTGGTTACAGCAATCGGTTTTAAAACCAATGCATGTCCGATTAATGTAATAAATTCCACCTCCCTTATTTTATCCCAATGACTTCCTCTGGTGGCTGTAATATTTCATGAAAATGGATTAAAAGAAAAATAAGTTTACCACAGAATTTATAAACCTACAGGTGGGCATGGGTGGTTCACTGTGCCAAACAAGTCAAACATTTTACACGGTGTTATCCAGTATTTAATTTCCGTCACACACTCATCCCTCCGCTGCCATCGGGTAGAAGGTACAGGAGCCTGAAATCTGCAACATCGCAGCAATGCAAGAATTTCATTGTCCTATCTGGGACACATGACAATAAACTCTCTTGACTAACTCCTTTGCTCAGAAGCAAGCTCCAACATATCCCATCTTTCCTCAAGGCTAAAATTTACCGGTCCAGGGAATGTCCTTGTACTTCAGTACAGTTACATATCCCTGTAATTTAACAACCAGAACTGTCTGCAGTACCTTTGCTAATATGTATGCACATTTTATAGATAATATCTGCTCTTGCGTTCCATGCCCAGGCAATGATAAAAGAACAAGATATGCTTTCCATTATTATATCGACTACACTGCTCCCTTTTAAGATTCTGACTCTGTTCCTTCACACCTCTCCCTCTATTCCCATTGTGCATGCTCGTATGTTGTTGCTCCTCCCAAATCTGATCTCAGTGTTTGTCTGTACTTTACTCGTGTCTGCACGGACTTTCTGTGCTCCATTGGGTTCAATAGCTTAGGCTGCAGAGGTGCAGGTATTCCAGAAACAGGATTATTTGCAGGGAGGTTCTAGGCTACGGGTGGTAGTTCCTCAGACCCTGACATCTGAGATTCTGACCTTTACAAACATTTGAAAGAGGTGTGGTTAATTAATTTAACATGTTTTTAATTAATATCTCAAAAGAATTAAAATCTAAAGCGGTAATGATATTAAGTTAAAGAACAAACTATAGTCTCTGAAGAAGGGTCCTGAGCCGAAGCCTCACCTGTCCATGTTCCCCAGTGATGCTGGCTGACCCGGTGAGTTACTGCAGCATTTTGCCTTAAAAAAAACAAAAAAAAACATCATCTGCAGTCCCTGGTTTCTGCTATCATTCAATATGCAGTTTTTCATTCTGTTCGCATTTAAATAAATGGGTTCATGCATCATGGCTGGTGTAAGGGTCTTCCTTATAATAAGGGTCACCCATTCCTTCTCCACAAGAGAGCCTACCCCTCTGAGTTACTCCTGCATTTTGTGTCTCTGTTCGGTTTAAAACTAGCATCTGCAGTTCCTTCATACACACTAAACTTATGAATTTGTTTTTTTTTCCTTTTGCATTTCTTGAACTGAAATGTAAAGGTCCTTGAAGAAGAGAAACTGGCAGAAAATTCAGAAGAAATGGGAATGCTCTTTCGAAGTGAGCTGATGAAACTGCCGTCAGATGTTGTGACTGCTGTGCGAGGAAAGGGATTATTAAATGCGATTGTTATTAGAAATACAAAAGGTACAAAATGGCTGTGATTTCTTGCTCTTTTACCCCACAAAAGCCTGCAAAACAGTGCAGGTAATAGGAGACACAATTTTTGATGGTGTCACAACGCGGTACAATTACCATTTCTCCAAGACAAATCATTTTAATTTCATCTCTAACCATTTATTGCATCTGTGTTCAAGAGATCATTTCTTAGTCATTACATTGGGTCCTTTGAAAATATCTCTACTTGTTATTCTTCATGATGTTGCTATTAAAGATGTGTTGGTCATTAATCTGGAGCTGGTCTCTTGGTCTTCCAGGTCTCCTCAATGTGATCTGGTTTGAACATTCTAATGTTTTGCCTTTGTTCCTTGTTATGTGCAAGGATAGGGGCATGAACTTACTGCAGAAAACAGAATATTGTAGATGCCATTAAAGTGCTCTCCTTTATCTCCAACACAATCCCCCACCTCATATACACATATGTAGCAATGTTACTAAATTTTGAGATATTAAAAATCAAGTCTGCAATTTATCCCATCAGATAAAGCACAAAAATAAGTTTAATTTGACACCTAATTCACTTTCATATCTTCAGTATTAAAAAAGTTATGGCCATTTTCATACTCGGAAATTAGCATCTTGTTCCCTATTGATTTTCCATTGACTTAACACAAAAGCTGTGATCGAGGACAGTGAAATGGCCATAACTTTCTTAAAAATTAAGAGAACTGAAATAAATTTTCAGTTATTATAGATTGAAGCATTCTGAAACAAATATGAAACAATATTACTTGGATGACCAGAAATTAAAGCATATAATTAGTTAGTTACCCAATTGTAGCTAATTCCAAACTTCAATTACTAGATCTAAACATCTATCCATTTCTTAAGAAAAGATTAACATTTTTAAATAGCCTAAGTGTCCAAATAACATTCACAAAGAATTCACAATAAAACATGATTTTAAAATCTCATTTACATTAATTTATAGGCCAAATGAAAGGAATTTAGTGTTCAATTGCTGTAAATTAATGGCCATTTAAATCGACTTTCGAGTGGGATCCTGTGGAACTCTGGCACGCACTGGTTTAGAACGTTCCCATTTGTACCCCAAATGCCCAGAAAAATACTGCGGGATTTAATGGGGCCCCAAATTAGCTACTCGCAACATTAAACTTTGTATAAAGGGATCTTAAGAAGCCCTTTTTAATGTAAAAATAAACAACCTACCTTCCGTTGTCCGCTGTATGAGATCCGTCCCGTTGTCGGCGGACGCGGGTTTAGAGGATAATTTTTAACTTACTATAACAACTAAATTAACCATTATAGTTTAAAAATAGCTCCAGCGAACCAACGTCCCAGCGATTTTTCGTCAGCAACTAAGTAGGCTGAACAACCTCGATTTGAATAGCCTAGGGAAAATCGCGTTTTAAACCCACCCCCGTCTCAACGGCGTCAAAATCATGCACACGGGCTGGGACAGATCTGCAGCGACGCTGAAGGTAGGTTTTGCAACATACCTAACATGCTCTCTAAACATACTTTAAAAGACATACCAAAAGAATTGAAGTATCCAGAATGAAATGACATTGGCTAATAAGCTACAAACAACTAGAAAATCACAATTCTAAAATCTTTTTGGCCTTGCCATCAAACTCGGTTTAGTGATTCCATTATTGTGTTGCTTTGACCAAAGTTGTCTGAAATGTAGTTGTTGAGAAATGATAAAAGTTAAGTGTACTACAATGACTTTGGATACATTTGGGGAAAAAAATCAAGTTTATTCAACTTTTATTTCCTGTTTAAGCTTTTGATGCCATGGATGTTTGTCTTCGTCTACGCGATAATGGGCTGCTAGCTAAGCCAACCCACAGGGACATCATTAGACTGGCACCTCCTCTTGTGATCAAAGAGGAAGAAATACGAGAAAGTGTGGACATCATCCAGAAGACAGTTTTGTCATTTTGAAGAGGACTGAAACTTGATGTGTGTGCTTTCTTTTCAACAAGGTGGTATTTCTTGCTCATTGTACCAGGGATTTATTTGAAGCTGCAGATTTTTATCAACCCCTTCTCAAATAATCATACTTAAGAAATTTAAATTCAGTGAAATAATACACTTAGTTTGAACTTTTGGTGAGATTGTAGTCTACTTACTGCCTTTAACTATCCAAAGATTCTATATAGTCATCACTATGGGATTTTTTTAATTTTTTTTTTGCTTTGACCAGGTTATTGAATGATGTAACCCAATTTACACACACCATTCTCTGAAACTTTCATTGACATAATGCAAGTTGAATCATCCAATGGAGAATGTTATGCATTTTTTGGTTTCTCCATGCTGCTTACGTTTGGAAAATGAAATGTTTCCCCATCGCTGTCATTGAATCGGAGCTTTAGCTTCTGTGTTCACAGTCTGCAATTTATCAAGAGTCAAAATTGAATAAGTACATTTATAGCACAACTACAAGGCTTTTCAGGGTAAATGTGTAATTATTATATTTTGAGGACATGACTTCAGCATGGAAAAGATAAAAATGTTGTCTGGAAGCAGAAATGGAATCCTGTCTTCAACATCACACTTCAGGATCAGAAAATGGTGGATTGGATGAAGTATGATGTGATTACCAACATATGCTATGTAAATATAGTTTGGATGCAATAAAGTTACCTAGATTTTGATCCAGTGTGCTTGGCTGATATCTCTGAAGTTGATCTGTTGTTCCACGTAGAGAGAAAGGTACTCTAGAAATATTGAAACATTGGATATCAAGGATGGCAAATGTTAATTTAGGCAATGAATATTGTGTTATGGACATAGTAAGGAAAGCTATTAACTCCATTTAAAATTTGACTGGGAGGAATTGTGACTTGCTACCTTGCTGAGCACTCATTGCGGTGAGCTGGTATATTTTTAGGATGCATCTGAGAATCTGTTACATAATGCTGTGCAGTAAATGAGATTATGTTTACCCTATTGAATTCTTCTGTTCATTAGAAAAAGCCTTGGATGCTACTGTAATGATAAACCAAGGTTTTTGTTCAACTGTACAAGAGCAAGATGTATATTCTTGTAAGATGCTCATTATGCAATATCCTTGGTTTAATAAAGTATTTTGAAAAGGAGTACTTATTAATGCACCATTCAATTATTGATCAGTCAAACTCTGTCCCATGCAAGACTGATTAAGATCTTGTTTATAGGCATAACATGATAGTGAGTAAAGATCTCAGATTCAATCTTGTGGATTTCCATTGTAAGCAAATAGCCTTCACGTCATAAATGTTTAATGAATAAAAAAAGTTTAAATATGTTGAAATTTGTTATATTTATGATGTGACAATTGATTGGGTTATTAATAATAATAATAATATATTTTATTGTCATTGCACATAAGTGCAACGAGATTTGGTATGCAGCTTCCATCCGATGTCATAACTTAAATAACTAATAAAATTTAGATTTAGATACCCCGAGAACATGGTTTGTAAAAAGAACATTAAAACAGTCAAAACAGTTCCAACAGACTAAAGTGCAGATGTGCCTGTGTGACGTGACCATCCGAGGGGGACAGTCCATGGGGGTGGGGGGCACTCAGCAGGACCGGTTCAGAGCCGCTATAGCTCTGGGAATGAAGCTGTTCCTGAGTCTGGAGGTGCGGGCGTAGAAGGCCTTGTAATGTCTGCCGGAGGGAAGAAGTTCGAACAGTCCATTACAAGGGTGTGAGGAGTCTTTATGGATGCTGACGGCCTTCCTGAGGCACCGTGTGTGGTAGATGCCCTCCAAGGCTGGTAGCGGTGTCCCAATAATCTTCTGCGCTCTGTGGACGACGCACTGAAGAGCTCTCCTCTCCGCCTCCGTGCAGCTGAGATACCACACAGAGATGCCATACGTTAGTATGCTCTCTGTGGTGCAGCGGTAGAAGGTTGTCAACAGCTGTTGGGGCAGGCCGGTCTTTTTTAATGTTCTCAGGAAGAACAGTCGTTGCTGTGCCTTCTTGACCAGTGTTGGTGGACCATGTGAGGTCCTCTGAAATGTGAGTGCCCAGAAACTTAAAGCTGGACACTCTCTCCACACTGTCCCCGTAGATGGAGATTGGGGCGTATTCTCCATTATGTGACCTCCTGAAGTCAATAATCAGCTCCTTGGTCTTAGAGGTGTTTAGTGACAAGTTAGTATTTTGTCAAGATATTTAATTGGAACTTGATATTTCATCACATAACAGAATTAGTCTGAAGAAGGATCTGGGCCTGTAACGTCAACTGTCCTTTGTATCCCCAGATGCTGTCTGACCTGCTGTTTTCCTCAGCACTGAGTTTTGCTCAATATATCAACATTGCAGTCTCCCATGTGTCCAATCGTTTCATAAATGATTGGCAATTTCTTGAGCCTGGTCGTATAATGCAACAAAAATGCCAGATTGACCAGCTTTTCAATTTTCTTTATTTTGTCACACTGGGCTTTTGATACTTGCATGCCGATGTTTATTTACAGCAAACAGAAAATGCTGGAATTGTTCAGCAGGTCGTTCAGTATATGGTAGAGAAAATTTTAATTTTAGATTGGCCTTTTGTTTGATGTCTACTGAAATGGTCATTTGTAATGTTTTTCTCTCCGTAGATTTTCTGTTTTTTAATTTCAAGGTTTTAGATTATTTTACTTTTTGTATTCTAGTGTCTCACTTTTGTCTTCAAAGTGAGTTGTGACGTACTTAGAACATCAAACTGTACCGCTCAGGAAGGGGCTCACAATGTCTGTGATGCTAAGTTAATCTCTGCCTGCATGTGATCCAAAACCCTTCATACTGTCCATATTTATGTCCATTTTAAAAATCTCGTAAGTACCATTGTATCTGCTTCCAGCAGTGCCCTGGGCAGCATATTCCAGACATCTGATGTGCTGGGTAGGTTTAATAAAATCTTGTGCCCCACCTCTGACTTTAGAGCTGCATCCTCTTATCTTTGACATTTCAATCCTGGGAAGAAGGTTTTCTCAATAAATGTATATACTTTTACCAAGTCTCCCAACCTCTGATGCTCCAGAGAAAACAATCCAGGGTTGTCCAATCTCTCCCTATAGCTGGTACCCTTTAATCCAGCAGCATTCTAGTAAATCCCAGCATCCTCTCCAAAGCCTCTACATTCTTCCAATAATGGGGTGACCAGAACTGTACACGACGCTCCAAATGTGGCCAAACCAAGGTTTTATAAGGCTGCAACATGACTCCCTGACTATTACATTCAATGCCCCGACTGATTAAGGCAATTGTAACATACACCTCCTTTACCACTGGATGTCGAGGAAATTGACAGGAAAATTAAAGGAAAAACGGGGACCGAGTTTCGCTTTAAGAGGCTTTATTGCATCATATCAGGGAGAGATGGCGGCAGCCAACTGCTTACCCATTCTGTCTTTGCAGCAGAATTAGCCGACAGCCAATGCAGTAAACAACTTTTTTGTTAGATACAATTAAATGAAAATATACTCGTCCTTGGCTTTATGTTTTCCTGTTATTACCATCTACAGCATGGGTATTAATTATTTCATTAGTCAATATACTTTTTGTTTGTTAATCTTATTCAGCAACGGATGGTTAATACAAGTCAAACATAATACAAGGGCATCTTGACATTATTCTCTCTCATCTTTCAAGCAGACCACTGCCCCCTCCCCGAGCCAATCATAAGCGCCATTGCAATGTTTCTGCGCTAGTGGCAGGGGGCACGGGTGGTCTACCCAACTATTGCTGTTGTGTTTTGTTCATCAATGCCACGTATTCCCAGACAATAAACACATTCTAGTAGATATCGTGCCTAAACCTGTTTTGCTCTGCAGCTGGTCGAGATGCCAATTGCCACATCCGCACACCCTTTCGATACCTGATTTAATTCCAACCATAATTAAGTATCTAGAGATGTTAATCTTTCTTTTACAATTGAGACCCTCATAATCAGGTGACAACACAACAAACTAAATGTCACCAAGACAAAGGAGATAGTGATCTACTTCAGGAAGCAAAGTGGCACACATACCCCCTGTGGATAAATTGACAGCGCCAAAGTGGAGATGGTTGAAAGCTTCAAGTTCACAGGAGTAAACATGATCAGCAACTTGTCCTGGATTAGCTGTATCGAAGCAATGGCCATTGCCTCTATTTCCTTAGAGGTCTTTTGGGCCTGTCCCACTTGGTTATTTTCAGGCGACTGCCGCCGATTGTCAATTCGCCGGCAGTGGCCTGAAAAACCAGCGACTGGACTGCCACACACACACACACACACACACACACACACACACACACATCGCCGCAAGTTTTTCAACGTTGAAAAATTTGCGGCTACCATAATGAGGCTGCGACTTGTTCCCAGAATGTGGGAACTCCTCACGACCAAGAAGGCGACTACCCGACAACCTCCCGTGAACATGTGGCGACAGCAGAGTCGCCTAAAAAGTCACCTAGTTGTAGCGATGTTACAAAATCCTATCATCAGTGGCGCACCAGATCTGCCCACTGCCTGTGCATGCGATTCCGGAAGCTTTGGGACGGGATTAAAATGCAGGTTTGTATTGGTTGTCGGAGAGGGAATAGCTCGGACAGCTCGCTGATGAAAATTCGTTCTGCGCTTCCATTCCCGTTTTTAAAAAAAAGTTGCTGGTCAATTGCATTGCTGGGTTGAAGTTAAATGCCTTCAACATCACGGATCGCAAGTGCAGGACAAAACAAAAGGTATGTTGTGTATTTAACATCTTGCTTTTTGGTGTGGTTTCATTTTAATCTGATGCAAAATATGTTATTAAACCCCAATACGATATCGGCAGTGTCTTGCCTGCCGATCGGGGCTTAAATCAGGGCAGCGGCCACATTCCGATCTATCGCAATCCAGAAACATCCACTCTCAAGATAATCAAATTCATTATTTTTTTGCACAATCATGTCATAAGAACATCTAAATCATCTATAGTTTGTGATTGTCTATCCATAATCAATATTATCATACTAAATATCCACAGTACAGTTTTAGATGTATAGTATGAAAATATTGATCATGGACAATTACACAAAATATAGATTTATGGGAATTAAACATTCAATTCCTTCCATTTGGCATACAAATTCATGACAAAGTGAGATTTAAAAATCATGTTATATTGTGAATTCTTGTGTGAATGGGATCAGTTTGTTATTTGGATACTTTGGCTATTTAAAATTTTACTTTTAGCCTTTTAAGAATGGGACAGATGTTTAGATCTAGTAATTGAATTTAGATGAATTTACTGGTTTGATGATACTGGTGAATATGAATTTTTTGTTGGGTATTTACTATTTGTTTTACTGTTTAACTTGTGTTAGGCATTTTGTTGAACAAAACAGCAAATAATAACTTGTTACTGTTAATGCGTTCAGTGTTTTTTTTTCTTTACATTTTAAACAGTTGTCTCTGAAGAAGAAATGCAAAATTGTCAATCCAAATGCCCAGCCAGGCATAGCTAGAGCTCACCTTGAAGTGAATTTCTCTGTCATGCCCGAGTCTAAGAGGGATCTTAAAAATGGACACATCTTGTACTTGTATACCTCGTTTGGGACAAGACTGTCTGAAACTGAGGGACGGCTGAGTTCACATTTCTCTTTGTCAGATGCAGAAGGCTATTCATTTGTTGCTGTTAACTCAAGGGTGAGGACTCTCGTTAACCAGACTTTGCTGAAGTTTAAAAAACTCAGCAATCCCAAGGAACTTGGAACATTAATGAAAATTTGTGATGAAACTTTTAAATTTCCAGAAGGCAGCCAACACATTTCTTTAGATGACATTCCACCGCCTGGTGCTTAAGATCGTGAATCCTTGACATCAGCTGTAAGCCAAGTGTCCGTATTTCAAGACACTGAGGACATGGACGATAATAGTCAGTCTGCATCCTCCACTGAATCTAGCAACGCCAACGACAGCTGCTGCTCTCCTGAACCAATGCCATTGACATCTAGTGTTTCAACAAGATGTAGCAGAGAACTTCTAAGTCTTTCACCAAGGAAACAGAAAATGAAGAAAAGACTAAACTTTCTGTCCACATCCAAGGTCGCTCTTGCACTAAAGTATCGCACAAAGATCTGTCAATTTAGGGCACAGTTGAAAACTCCCAAACGTGTAGTTAATCAAGCCTTATGGAGAAAGCAAAACCGAATAGATTTAAAGGACAGAAAGATTCAGGAACTCAAAACCAAATTCCGTGGGTATACTTTTGCACGAGAGCTTGCTAGAACCAAGGCAGAGTTTTTGAGACTTAAAAAAGCACACACACAATTGCTCAAGTTTCGTGGCAGTAAGAAAAAGACGAAAACTGTTTCAATTCATCAGTACAGAAAAGTTAATGAAAAACTAAAGGACAGGGAAGAGGATGTGAGACTCCTCGAATTTGACAATCTTGTCCTCAAAGAAACAATCGAAACTCTGGAGGCTGCCAGTATTGTCAAGCCAAAGGTGGGTCAGAAGACTTACTCCTCAACAACAAGGATGCATGTGTTTGACTGTATTGTAAACAAAATTCCCACAGCAAACATTCCAATCCTGATAAGCCAGTTCTACAAGCAGAGTGGACTTAATCTGGATCATGTTCCTCGATGCAGTGCAGTTGAACTTATGGCCTGAGAATTGGGAGCTATTGCTGAGTTATAGACAGCAGAGATGATCGTAGCAACAAAGGATTTGACTGTTGGTTTTGATGCAACCACCCAAGAAGAGACACATATTAACAGTGTACAAGATAATAGATAACATTACAAATACACTGAGTGACAGGTGTGCAGATAATCATGCTGCTATTTGGATTGTGTACAGTGAGTGGGGTAAATCTTTGAATGAGCTCTACTGCCACTTGCATCCTCTTGACTCTATCGCAACATCAGTTCGCTCAGCCCTCAAAATGCACAAGCAATCCAGAGGCAAATGCACAAACAATCCAGACGAAAGATTGTCTAGCAGGAAATGTCATACTGCAGATGAACAAACTTTGGTACAAGAATGGAAAAGGGGACCCAAAAGGATTTGTTGCATTTTTGGATGAAAGGAACATCCCCCGAGGTGTCCCCCCACGGTATCGTGGCAACAGATTACATATACATTTCTATATTAGTGGCAAGCTCATAGAGCACTATGACGACTTTGTTGCCCTGCTGAATAGCCGAACATCCTCCATGACTTCACCCAGGCTGAAGCAAAAGTAGAACTTCAGATATTAGGCTTACTTGACAAATATCTGACTGGGCCTTGGATGAAGCGCTTCTACACTTCAAGCCAGAATCAGACCAACCATGTTGATGGCATCAAAGTGGTTAAAAGGGTCATTGCTTCTCTAAAGGAAGCCACAGAAAATCCAAAGAACCTGTTATTGGCAAGGGAAGATTTCTTCAGTGAGGAGGTGCATCTTGATGCCACGTTGACAAAACTTCGGGAGCTACCAGTATATCCACAGTTCAGTTCAAAGATGAGGAGCTGTGTTCAAACTGTCATCACTGTGTTGGAGAGGCAGTATAGTAAATACTTTGAACTTGATGTAATTAAGAAACTGAAGGAGGAGACTGCATCAGCATGATCACACAACATTGATGCGGAGGAGATAATGGGGATGTTTACCTCATCAAAACAGAAATCTTCCAATGCCACCATGTGTTATTTGTTATGTAGGATGCGGGCCTGCAAGAGTAGAACAGTCACCTTCCTTGATAATCTCGAGGAGCAACGAAGAGAGGAGGTGCTCTAAGGCAATGAAATTGGGGAGAGTGCAGAGGAACAGGCGAAAGAAAAAAACAGAAGGTATTGAGAGCAGAAAGCATCAAGGGACAGAAAGATGAGGGCATGCATGGGACACGAAAGAGTAAAAAAATTGAAAGAGACTGATTAGAGAGCATTCGCAGATATTATCCGAATTGGATTATATACTCCAAATGTGATGATCTACAGGACATTCTTAATGGGAAAGTAGTGGGCAGAAAGGCATGTCATGAGTGGTTTGAAGAGCAAAAACTTGTAATTTACAATTTTCCAAAATTGAAAAGTTGAGGAAAAACAAGGTGTACAGGGTTGCTTATTGGTTGCAACCTGAGGAGTATGATGATGCTACTGATTATGATATGCCAATGTACCAGCTAGCAGCTGATCTCCTCCATAAAGATTTCTATTGCTAGAAATTGTAATTTATTTACCTGTCTGTTACGGACTTACAGCATATAAATACAATAATATTAAAGTTCTGATCTTGAGAATAACACATTTTTGAATTTTCAAGGCAGTCTGGGTGTTTATTACTATGTCCGTCACAACGGTCAATTTTGTAACTAGCCACAAAAAGGTAACTAATTATATGCTTTAATTTCAGGTCAAGTATTTGTTTCAGAATGCTTCAATCTATAATTCATTCAGTTCTCTTAATTTAAAAAAAAAGTTATGGGCTTTTATGTCAATTGACTGTCCTCGATCACAGCTTTTGTGTTAAGACAATGGAAAAGCAGTAGGGAACAAGATGCTAATTTCCGAGTACGAAAATGAACGTAACTTTTTTAATACTGAAGATATGAAAGTGAATTAGGTATCAAATTAGTATCAAAGTTTTTTTTATGCTTTATCTGATGGGATAAATTACAGGCTTGATTTTTTAAATCACAAAATTTTGTAACATTCCTACTAGTTGGGACAGGCCCAGTAGGAAGTTCTGCATGTCTCCCAACAATTCGATACAATACAATACGATAGAACTTTATTTATCCCAGGAGGGAAATTGGTCTGCCAATATACACAACAAGATACGTGAAACATGGAATTAAAGTGGAAGTCCAGGATTGGGGATGTGCAAAGATTGCGGAGGGGGGGGAGGGGGTGTGTGTGGGGAGGGGTGGGGGTGGACAGTCAGTCTACCACATGACAGAAGGGGGAGGAGTTGTACAGTTTGATAGCCTCAGGGAAAAAGGATCTCCAGTGGTGTTCTGTGCTGCATCTTGGTGGAAACAGTCTGTTGCTGAGGGTGCTCCTCAGGTTGACCTGAGTGTCCTGGAGGGGCTGAGCTGTATTGTGCAAGGTTAAGACCACCTCCAATAAATCCAATTCCACTTCCACGATGGAGCCAGCCTTCCTGATGAGCTTGTTGATTCTGTTGGCGTCCGCGGCCTTCACTTTGCTACCCCAGCACACGGCAGGGAAAAAGATGGCACTGGCTACCACTGATTGGCAGAACATCTGAAGCATCTTACTGCAGATGTTGAAAGAGCGGAGCCTCCTTTAAAAGTACAGATGGCTCTGTCCCTTCTTATACAGGGCCTCAGCGTTCCTGGACCAGTCCAGTTTATTGTCCAGGTAAACTCCAAGATACTTGTACTTCTCGGTAAACTGCACATCCACACCATTGATGGGGACTAGGTTGTTCCTCGCCTCCTAAAGTCCACCACTAACTCCTTAGTCTTGAGTCTGGTGTTGAGCTGCAGGTCAGCCCATGCCACTCAACAAAGTCGTCGACTGCACCTCTTTTTTCAGCTTATCTCCCCTCACTGATGCAGCCCACAATTGCAGAGTCATGTGAAAACCTCTGCGGGTGGCAGGAGTCCCAGTGTGCCTGAAGTCCGAGGTGTAGATGGTGAACAGGAAGGGAGAGAGGACCATTCGCTAAGGGGCCCCTGTGTTGCTCACTACCGTCCGAGCCACAGTTTTGCAGCCTGACATATTATGGTCGTCCAGTCAGATAGTTAGAGATCCAGGACACCAATGGAGCATCCACCCGCATCTTCATCAGTTTGCTCCCGAGCAGTGCAGGCCGGGTGGTGTTAAAAGTACTGGGGAAGTAAAAAAAAAAACATGACTCTCACAGTGCTTTCCAGCTTATCCAGCTGAGCATAGGAACGATGAAGCAGGTGGATGATGGCGTCCTCCATTTGTTAAGTGAACTGCAGGGGGTCGCAGATGAGTGAGCACCAGCCTCTCCAGGGACTTCATGATGTGTGAGGTCAGCACCACTGGTGTGTAGTCATTGGAGGAGCTGGGACACGACCTCTTTGGAACATGAACTAGGTAGGATGTCCTCCACATCACAGGAACCCTCTCCAGGCTCAGGTTGAAGATTTGCTGGAGTACTCCGCACAAATGGCCTTGTGTACCCTCGGGCTGACACCATCGGGACCCGTGACTTTGCCTGGGAAAAGTCTACTCAGCTCCTTCCTCACCTGCTGAGCCTTGATGGTCAGGTGTGACAAAGAACGGGCAGAGGAAGACAGTCCGTCTGTCTTTCTTCTTTTTGTTTTATTTTTGGCTTGTTAGAAGTATGTTTGAGTCTGTTTTTAGTTGTGTATATGTGGGGTGTGGGGAAACATTTTTTAAATCTCTTCCTTCAACGGGGAAGCGACCTTTTCCTTCTCGTATCTCCGTCTCCGTCTGTGCTGAGGCCTAACATCGTGGAGCTTGCGGCCTCCAACTGGAATCAACCTTGAGGGCTGCGGTCGCAAAGCCTGTGGACTCACCATCGTGGAGTTGGCTGACTTCTGAGGTTGTGGGGGCGCTGTGGCTGCGACCCGACTTCAGAGCATCGGAGGCTTCGGCTGTGGGCCCTGAGGACGATAATATCAGGAGCTCGCAGGTCCCTGGTTGGTGACCAACTTTCGGGAGCTCCTGCAACGGCAGCTTCGTCCGCCCCAAATCACGGAGTTTGAATCAGCCCGATCGCGGAGCTTGAAATCGGCCGCGGGATTTGCCATCGCCCGGAGGGGGCTTCAACATCGAGAGCCTCGACACAGCAGTTTGGCTGCCTGGCTGTGGGAGAGCAGGCAGGGAAGAGATGAGACTTTGATTCACTGTGATGGATGATTCACTGTGATGGATGATTCACTGTGATGGATATTTATGTTGAATTGTGTTCATTGTGTGTTTTGTCGCTTTTTGTTGTCATGACCGCATGGTACGAAATTTTGTTCAGACGTCTGAATGACAATAAAGGAAATTCAAATTCATATTCAATTCGAATTAATCTGTTGAAAAACAGGTTTCGCTTGTTGGCCAAGTCCTGATTGCTTTCCCTCTCCAGGCCACTGGTCAGCTTGCAGTCTGTAATGCTCCTCATACCGCTCCACTCATACCCTCATGTTGTTCTGCTGACGTTTCAGCTCCAGTTTCCTCCTGTAGTCGTCCTTGCCCTGTCTTCATCTCACCTTCAGATCTTTCTGTTTCACCTTCTTCCTGTCATAATTCTACTAAATCTCACCAACTTCTACAGATGCGCCATATAATGCATTTTATTGGGATGCATCACAGCATGGTTTGGGAACAGCTCCATCTAAGACAGCAAAAAATTGCAGAGAATGAATGAATGAATGAATGAATAAGCTTATTGGCCAAATATTTAAATACAAGGAATTGGCCTTGGTGCTCCGCCCGCAAGTGACAACATGACATACAGTGACAGTTAGGAATGACACATAAAACATTAATAATAAACATTATCGATTAAACGTCAGAATTAAATAAAATACCAGAGCAAAAGGAGGCTACATATTTTTGGTTATTGAGTATTGAGTAGAGCTACTACTTGTGGAAAAAAGCTGTTTTTATGTCTGGCTGTGGCAGCTTTGACAGTCTGGAGTCGCCTTCCAGTGGGAAGTGATTCAAAGAGTTTGTGGCCAGGGTGAGAGGAGTCGGAGATGATCTTACCGCTCACTTCCTAGCCCTTGCATTGTACAGTTCATCAATGGAGGGAAGGTTGCAGCCAAAAACCTTCTCAGCTGATCGGACAATTCGCTGCAGCTTCCGGATGTTGTACTTGGTGGCTGAGCCAAACCTGACCATGATGGAGAAGGCGAGGACAGACTCTACGATGGCTGTATAGAATTGGACCATCATTGCCTGTGGCAGATTGTGCTTCCTCAGCTGCCACAGGAAGTACCTCCTCTGTTGTGCCTTTTTGACTGTGGAGTCGATGGTAGTCCCCCATTTAAGGTCCTAGGAGATGATGGTTCCCAGGAACTTAAAATACTCCACAGATGTGACTGTGGTGTTGTTGATGGTGAGTGGGGTGAGGGGAGGGGCAGCTTTCTTAAAGTCTATAATCAATTCCACTGTCGTAAGAGCATTGAGCTCCAGGTTGTTGCAATGGCACCAGTGTCACTTCCTGTCTCTAGGCAGATTCCTCCTCATCGTGGATCAGTCTAATCAGGGTTGTGTCGTCCGCAAACTAGAGAAGCTTGACATAGGAGTCAGTGGAGGGGCAGTCATTGGTGTAGAGAGAGTAGAGGAGAGGGGAGAGTACGCAGCCTTGCGGTGCTCCTATGCTGAGGGTCTGCGGGTCCGAGATGTGCTTTCCCAGCCTCACATGCTGCTTCCTGTCTGTCAGGTAGCTGGTGATCCACCGACAGAGGGGTTCAGGCACAGTCAACTCGGAAAGTTTGGAGTGTAGTAGCTCTGCTACAATGGTGTTGAATGCAGAGCTAAAATCAACAAACAAAATCCTCGCATAGGTCCCCTGGCGGTCTAGGTGCTGGAGGATGAAGTGCAGGCCCAGGTTGACTGCGTCGTCCACAGATCTATTAGCCCAATATGCAAACTGCAGAGGGTCCAGCAGGGGGATTGTGATATTTTTCAGCTGGGCCAGCACAAGTCTTTCAAGGATCTTCATGACTACAGAGGTCAATGCAACAGGCCTGTTGTCGTTAAGACCAGTAATCTTGCCTGGGACATAGCCCAGACCATCACACAACCCAACCTTCCTTCCATTGACTCCATCCACCACGCTGCTTCAGCAAGGCCACCAGCATGATCAAGGACTAGTCTCATCCCGGCAGCTCCCTTTTCTTCCCACTCCCATTGGGCAAAAGGTATAGAAATGTGAAAACGCACATTTATTATTGAGACCGTTTCTTCACAGCTGTTATCAGGCAACTGAACCATCCTATCACCAACTAGGGAATGGTCCTGAGCTACCATCTACCTCATTGAAGACCCTTGGACTATCTTTAATCAGACTTTACTGGACTTGATCTGAATGTTATTCTTTTTATCCTGTACCTGTACACTGTGGCCATCTTGAGTGGAATTAGGTATAGTCATCTTGCTGACTGGATAGCACACAACAAAAAGCTTTTCATTGTACCTTGGTACACCTGACAATAAACTAAACTAAACTACATGTCCAGATATTGCCATTTTCAATGTGCTATGCACCTAGACCCAATGATCTCTCTGCACATCAATGCCGTTAAGGGCCTTGACATGAACTGCATACATTCCCCTTAAATTAATCTCCTGAAATATAGCATCTCTGACTTGCTTAAATTAAAGTGTCTGTTATCTCTCTGCCCATATACATGACTGATCTAAATCTGGCTGTAGGAAGGAACTGCAGATTCTGGTTTACACTGAAGATAGACACAAAATGCTGGAGTACCTCAGCAGGGCAGGCAGCATCACTGGAGAGAATGAATGTTTGACGTTTTGGGGAAGAAATGTTACCCATTCCTTCTCTCCAGAGATGCCTGTCCTGCTGAGTTACTCCAGCATTTTGTGTCTAAATCTGGCTGTATCCATTGGCAGCCATCTTCACAGTCCACAATTTAGTGTTGTCTGCAAACTTATCAACCAAGCCATCTACATTTGTAATAATATGCCAATTTGATCGTTATAATTCAAAGGCTACAGAATTTTGGATGGGTTCATCTACATGTTTCAAATTTGTATAATAGTCAAAATATTCTTGAATTAAAGAGTAAGAATATTTGAAAATTTGTGAAATATTTAAATTTGATATTTTCATTGATTATTTGTTAGAAGGAAGATGCAAATCATTCTGAGAGTATTTACAAGGGTTTTTCTTTTGTAACCATTTTGTGACACTTCTCTTGGTGTGGCACCGTCTTTCTGTCTCTCAAAGGAAATGCTGGCTCTTGAACCAGTTTGGAATGCAATATTTTATTGTGTCATGTGACTAGGCACAGTGAAATTCTTTACTTGCATACCTAATGCACACAATTGTGCTCTATATACCCTGCGTAAAAAGTTCTTCATAACTTCTAACTGGTTTCCCTGTTTTAAAAAAAAAAAAAAAATTATTGTGGCAGCTTTATGAAATACTTTTTGTTTAAATTGTCTCTGGTCTTGCCTTGGGGCTAAACCAAATATGTTCAACTGTCAACCTTGTATCAGACAAATCTTTTGATTACATGATTAGAAATTGTACAGATTATTCTTTGTCACTTTTGACACTCATTAAATCGTCGTTCTTGAGTGTAACTAACATAGCCTTTAAAATTGTATTTCTTTGTCTTGTGTGTTTACTTCTAAGATGGCAATACAATCTAACTTTGTACTTTGCAAAGCTATGCTTAGCTTGGCAATGAAATCTGATTAAGAATTAGTAATTAACAGACCAGTTTCAAATGTAAAAATGTTTTCTGGAATCATAGAATTTGGCTAAGTGGGGAACAACTTGAAATGTGACAATAAACTTGTCTTGAATTTTCAGTTTTTTCTGAAGCCTTTGAACTTTTCTTACAATATCAGGTATGCTGGAAGCTCAACTGCAAACTCTGAATATTTGAAAGTTTGAAAGAGATGTGTTTGTGGTATGTACCTGGCTCAAGCTGCCAGAACTGCTAGAAGCAGATAAAATAGCAACATTTAAGGCAGAAGTGTGAAGGTCAGAGAATAGAAGGATATGGTGCAGGCAAATGGGATTAGGTAAGATTAGCAATATAGTGATCCGAAGGGCCTGTTCCTACGATGTTCCATTGTATATTCTATGTTCCACTTCTCACAACCTTGTCATACAGCTTCTTTATCTGCCATGTGTTCACAGATGTTGAAATGGTGCATGTAGGGAAATATGTGCCGCAGGCTTTAGCCTCCACACAAAGTTGGCAGTTCTGCTCAGCTTTGTATGCAGGATTGCGGGCAAACCGACCAAAATGACAAACATGTAGTTGCTTGTTCTAATAATATTTGTCTTATAGAAATCTTCATCCACATTCTTTACAGTATGCATGGCTTATTTGGCCTTTCAGGCTGCTAGTCCTTGCGGTAACCTTGTATTGTTGTTTTTTTTTTATCTGCAATATTTCCTTAAAACCCATCTGTATCCTGACAGACTGCAATGCCTTTTTGTTTTGCATCATAGGCAAACTTGGAGAATACACTGCTACCCTTGATTGAACATCAGGTTACATTAAGGAAGCCTCAGGTAGGTCAGCACTAAAATTAGATCAATTAGTTGTTCCAACTAGATTGTTGATAAAGTTTGGAATTGTGATATGTTTCGGCTTCATTCATCAATTTTGGTCACATGCATGACAAGGTAACATGGGGCTATTGGGATGAGGAATTTTTGTTTCTTTATATTCACTCGTTGAATGTGGAGAATGATGGTGTGACCAATTAATGATTTCTAATTTCATATGAAATGGTGTGATATAGCCACCACCTTGACCTGTTGCAGTCCTTGCAGAGCACAAAAAACGCCCCCCCCCCCCCCCCACCCCTTCAGCCCCCCTCCAACAGCCCACTCCAACCCTTCCCAGTGCTATCAGCTGTTCAAAGACTTTGACTCATTAGGGTACGCTGCCAGATGGTAGAGGTTTGAGTCAGCAGATGCTGCCGAAGGAATTTTGATGAGATGCAGCAAATTAATTGTACAAATTGCTTGCATGGTGCACTGATAATGGAGAGAACGTATTTCGGAGTGTCAGTTAGATGTCAAACCAAACCTTAAGAACTCCATCCACCTCCCATGTGCATTGAAATTGGTAAAACATTTAAATGTAATTGAACATAAAGTGCTTGCACAGGATCATAATGGAAATATACATTTGGGTAACACAAATGTAACTCGCTGACTAGAAAATGGAAAATAGTTGTTGATTCAAAACGCCTAAGGGTAATTTATGAAATCAAATAGAAATGTATAGTTCAGCCTCATTTCTTCCTCTTGCTTTTTACAGAGCCTGACAGTAAGTCTGGAACTGTTCAGTCTAAGCAATACAGGTTAGTGAACAGTTAATCACATTACATAATTCTTTCAATGGTACAGCCTTAATACAGCACAAATTGTTTTCAATTTTACATGTGACACTTTTGTTACACTTGCCATTTATTGGCCCATGCTGAATGTTGTTCCGGTCCTGCAGCATTTGGCAGAGGCTAATTCACCCTATGGAGTCATGATTGTGGTCAGGAAACATGATGCTCTTCCTATTGGTAAATGGTTTGTTTCCTGACACTCTGTTAAATGATGTTAACTGGATTGTAACACCTCAAGCTTCAAACAGTTGTGGTCAAACCTCCTTTGATATCTGCTTTCCCTATGCATTCAATATGCACCACCAATCCACCCTAACCAATTCATAAGATATCCTAAACTGTACTTGGTGTGTGCTTGATTAATGCTTGAGATAGAAATCAATAGGCATTGCCTGTTGAGAGAAATAGATCTTCAGACCTTGTCTGCATTGGTCCCACCATTTGTCAGTCTCCCATCCAAAACTGGATGAAAGTGCTGGTTCCCTGGTGGGCTCGACTGGATGTTAGCTGTTGGGAGAACACTGGGAGAATACCAAAGGAATTCCATCACTTCAACAAGTGAATGTAGGGAGATTGGAGGGCCTTATGGGTGTTGTAAGAATAGTGGGAAGTGGAGAATCCAAAATGGTATGGGAATAACTAAAGGGACATGCCCTCCTGCCTCTAAGGTGGAGTAAAAAAAAAACCAGCCAGGCCTTTTTTAAACTGCATCTGTCAGATCTTTCTGGTGGTGGAAGCAAAAAGACTGCTCAACGAACTTGGCGGGTCGGGCAGCATTTGTGGAGGGAAACGGACAGACAATGTTCCAGGTCGGGATTCTTCTTCAGTCAGGACCGTTCTACACTGGCCTGAAATATCATCTGTCCATTCCCCCTCCCTACAAGTGCTGCCTGACCCGAGGCCCAAGTAGTTTGTTTCCTGCTCAAGATTCCAACATCTGCAGTGTCTTGTGTCTCCTCTTTGTTGGGATTATCAGAGAAGTAAACTCAAAGAATACACTAGTGCATATCTTTGGTTCAAATTGCAACCTGACCTTCATGAGTTAGGTTCTTGACCTGCATTTATAAAGCACTTCTACTGCCATCCAGGAAGGAGCTGCAGATGCTGGTTTACACCGAAGACAGACACAAAATGCTGGAGTAACTCAGCAGTCCAAGCAGCATCTCTGCAGAGAAGGAATGGTTGATGTTTCGAGTCGAGACCCTTCTTCAGCCTGAGGCAGGGTCTTGCCCCAAAATGTCACCCGTTCCTTCTCTCCAGAGATGCTGCCTGTCCTGCTGAGTTTCTCTAGCATTTTGTGTCTATCAACTGTTGTCTACCTGTTTTTCTTCTTCCCTGCTTAGAATATCAAATTTCTAATCAAAATCTGCCTGAGTAAACAAGATTAGTATGGCTTCGTTTCTGAGCCATTGTGCTGCCTGCTCAGCTAACTTGGGCATTGTTACATATTCCCTAAAATAAAATGGCAAATACAAAACACATGAGTGCTTAAAAGCCATTGGGTTTAGTGATATACTTTGTGGAATATACTATATGATGTTAATTTTGGGGTCAAAAGGAGCAATTACTTATGCAAGTGACAATGTGTAGATAAATAATATAACTCTCATGCAAGCAAATATAATTTGAAGAATGACTGTTATCTCACAAGCAGCAAATAATTTATCTTTGCTTTTGAATGAGTGAATTCATATTTTTTATGAAAAAAATCATAGCACTCAAGGACCTAAACACAACCTCCTTTTGACAGAAATTGCATTTCACAGCTTCACCAGTCATTTTTCATTTGTTTATCAACTCCTTTTTGCCAATATCCATTGTATAATTTAATCACTACTGCCTTTTATTTGTCACAATTCTATTTCCATTCTTTTCTCCACTTCTATGCCTGCCTTTCTCTTGACTTAAATATTAAATCTTTAACAAATAATTTGCCAATTGTTCCATCTTTGCTGAATGGGTGTCTCCTTCTGACCCAAATTTTTCCAGCATGTTCTGTTTTTAGCATAACAATGCAGATAATACTCATTGATTTTGAAGCACAGATTTTTTCTAGTTTTTTTTCAGATGGTCTGAGTGGAATGGAATGGATTACAAGAATGGGAATGAAAATAATAGTGTTACTAACGCAATGCAAATTCGTGGTGCAGAGGTAAATATTGATTTTATATTGCTTGGAAGAATTGTTTTCAACCAACGGTTATGATAAAAAAATGTTAATTGGAAAATCTGACTATTATTGTGACATGCTCACTAGAGGGCACTCTTGTTTTATACTAGCAGTCTGTTGCAAGTTAAGCTACAACCAGCTTTGCATTAAAGACTTGAAATGCCTGTGAAATTAGTTGATCACTGCTTACTTAGCTCATACATGTGATACTTCTTAGCTTGCTATTTTAATAGAGGCATTGACCCGTTCCAAATAAACAAGGAATGCTGATAAAAGTAGACTAAAGGAGTGTCACGTGAATAGAAATTGCATGATGGGAGCTGATCATCTAACTCAACTAGTCTGTTTTGGCATTAATCTTATAAGCAAATTATCTTGATCACTGCCTACTTTGTTCTAATGTCACCTCAATCTTTGCTATGTTTACCTTTATGCAGGTTGACATACTCACACTAGACATTAGCTTCACACTAACCTAAATGTTTTTGTGTTACATTGTAAAGAAATAGCATTCAATTTATTCTAAATCTTACATATTTTCTTTATCAAATATTCTAGATCAAATCTTCTCATCATTTCTGAACTGACTCCCAGCTTGGCCTCTTTGAGACAGGCCAAACAAAAGTTTGCTTAAATCTACGTTGTTTTTAAGAAAGTTCGTTTTTTGCCCTCCTTTTCAAGAAAGGACAGTTCTGATACATTGAATTAAGTCTGGATAGGTCAGGAAGCATCCCTGGAGATCGTGAACAGGTGAAGTTTCGGGTTGGGACCCTTCGTCCTGACCCGAAGGGTCACCTACTCGTGTTCTACAGAAATGCTACCTGACCCACTGAGTTACTCCAGCACATTGTGCTTTTTATGTAAACCAGCATCTGCAGTTCCTTAAATCTCCTAATTCCATGCCTCTTATTTTTATCTAATTATCTCCCATTAGCCATTATTTAATTCACACCACAAAAGAGCATGGCCATGACCATCATCAGCAAGAGAGAGTCTAACAACCCACCCTATACCATTCAATAGCATTCCCATCACTGAATTCCACACTATCAACATTTTAGGGTAATTAGTGTAAACAAAAAACTGAATTGAAAGACCCTATAGATAACGTGATTGCAAAAGCAGGTTAAAAGCCGGTTATCCTGCACAAATTATAACTTCCTGACACCCCAAAGCCTTTCCAATCGAGCACAAATTGGGAATGTGATGGAATGCTCTTAGTGTTTGGGGCACAGTGCGACAACTCTCCAGGACAAAGCAGCCTCTTAACACTGCATGCACCACTCTAAACATATGTTTGTTCACCACTAGTTGGTGAGCTGCTGAGTACACCGTCTAAAGCATGTATTGCAGTCTCTCACCTGGGGCATTCTCACATCACCTCCCAAATCTACAGTCTTTACCACCAAGAAGTACAAGATAGTACTACTAACATCTGCTTGTATCACTCACTGTCCTGACTTGGAATAATATTAGCTGTCCCTGTTTTTTGCGGTGTCTAAAGCCTGGAGTTCCCCATGCAACAGTACTTTGGGAGTACCTGCACCTGAGACTGCAGCAGTTCACGGTTCGCAGCTCACGGTAACTTTTTTGGGGTTGATTAGGAATGGTCTTTCCATTGATGTCCAGATCCCAGAAATGGAAAAAAAACATAAACTTTCATAAATTGGTGTGACATTTAATTGTTCATACATCAGCAATAATTGTTAGTCAAAGGTTTTCAGTGCATTTTAAGGAACGTGCATATCAATTGTTATCCCCTTGTTCAAATTTTATAAAGGAAATTTGATTAACTGGTTTTCCATAATTGTACATTTTCTAAAGCTGAAAGCTGTCATATTAATTTGCAATGGCTTTAGTCATTTATGAAATCTTACTTTGAATCAATACAACATAATCGGCTGGCAGATCGTAATTCTGAGTCAGAAATATATCACAATTTTGAAAGGCTCCATAGAGACTGTGCACACACTTCCACGAAACACGCTTTTCTATTGGGTTCCAAATGTCATTAAATTCGGCCACTCTTATAAGTTATGTTTCTTAGTAGTTCTATTTTGAGTTAGTTGTATTCATTATAAAGTTAGTAGAAGTGGTAGGCAATGAGTCAAGAAACAGAAGCAAGCTGGAAAGCCCTTCAAGCTTATGCCATCAGCATTCAATTAGTTCACATCAGATCCTCCGTTTTAGGTCCACTTGCTCCAAATACATTCCTACATCCCTTTGTTCTCAAAATGACCCAAACACCCCCCCCCCCCCCCCCCCCCCCCCATCAAAATTTACTTTGAACACTATCAACCTTGAGCAGCCATAACCCCTTTTGAATAGTGAATTGTAAAGATTCACAATGTTTATCATAAGTGTTTCCACATCTTAGGCTAACCCCAATGCTTCTGACAGGTACTTAGCTTTTTGCTATCCACCCTTGTTTAGCTGTCTCAGAGAGATCACTTCTCATTCTTCCAGATACGTGAACATCCTTTTCAACCTACCCCTCTGGGGCAACCCCGTCATTTCAAAAATTAACCTAGTAAATCTTTGCTGCATCCTGGCAAAGTAAGTAGATCCATCATTGGTTAAGTAGATCAAAGCTGCACAGCTCTCCAAGTGCAGCCTCACCAGAGCTCTGTAGATCTGCATACAATCTTTAAAAAATAAAATATTGTAGATGCTGGAGATCGGTCAGAATGAAAAGAACAGACATTTGGAAAGTACCCGATAGTGTGGGCAGCATACATGGAGAGACAAAGGGAAGAGGGAAATTACAAAGATGTGCGAGGGTGGAAGGCTGAAAGAACATGAAATGTTAAAGCATCAGTAGGCCATGCAGCTACTCATGCCCACAGCAATTCCCCCTGTTACCTCATTGTCTCTATCCCTTTGAAGTCTCTCTGCATCTTCCATAAATCACATTGCCATCCTGCTTTGTATCATCATCAATAGTGGTAGAATTTCCATGGAGTTTATCCAATCTTCTACTGTAACTTTGTAGATTTTAGCAAAATGGCAAGGGGACATTAAGCAGGGATCCTATGTTTATGTATCAGTATAAATCTAGGATAGCTGTCTACCCTGGCAATAACACTAGGGGGAGCCAATGAGTAATGATTGAGTGAAATTGATGCAAATGATTCCGGAAGTTCCACCATGCGGTTTCAATGATTTCATGCATAATATAAAGGAATTTGGTCAAAACCCTGACTGATGATGCAATTATCGCTCTAACCCTGTTGTTTGATGTTCTTCTGCGGGGGGACATTCAGACATACTCAACTGGGATTTTGATATCACTTGCAAACAATGCATTTGTCCTGTGTGGCATGGAGAACTTGTACAAAAGCAAACCTTCACAAGACCTTCATCTAAGTCTATTTCTGCCAACTTAAAGAGAACTGGACTGACCTGGTTTGTGGAAATATATAGTGTAAGGAACCCACTGTAGAAGAGCCTTTTAAAGTTTTATTTTACGCACACTTATTTTGCACACGTCCTCGTCCTACTGCTTTGATGTAAACATCCTTTGGGCTTCCTAACACCTGATCCACATTCAATCATGGCCCCAACTAAAGCTCTGACATTTTCCAAGCCACCTTCTTGGGCTAGCATTGGAGCTAGTGATGAAAAGTCTTTTGGGAATTTGTGGACACATGGACCTTTCTATTGCACATCATACCATGGGTCAGATGAGCAATAGAATGTTGCTGTAAGAGAGTTAGGAATAGAACATGCAACAGCCTATTCTATGTCATGAGGGTGGACCAGTTTCTAGACTTTTAAAGGATTCCCTAGTATTAGTTTTAAAAAATGCTTTAGAAATGTGTTCATATTATTATTGACAATGTAGAAATTGGTATCAAATTTGATATTTACTTAATTTGAATCAAAATCCAAATTTTATTTTTCATGGAAATATTAACTACTGAATAAAATGTAACATTTGTTCGCACATGACTCGTACTGAGTGCTGTATGTTAGAATTTATTGGAATTTCACGTGATCTTTTGGTGCTGCTTTTAAATTATCAAGCAATTTATGTATCTACACTAATGTCCTCTTTACTGGGAAAATTGTGAGTAAATGTGATGTAATAGAGTTTGTAACTTGGGAAATAGGCAGTGTGTGCATTTCACCTAAATGTTTTCCTGGTGTCATAGTCATAAAGAGTTGCAACATGGAAAATGCACAGCAGGTCCTTGCTGATGATCAAGCATCCAGTTTCACATTAATCTTTCCCTAACCCATTTTATTCTCCCCCACATTTCCCATCACCTTCCCTCTAGATTCCACCACTCATCTCCAAACTAGCACCAGTTTATAGCGGAAAGTTAACCTACTGACCTGCACTATTTTGAGATGTAGGAAGAAACCAGACCACCAAAAGAATACTCATGTGGTCACGGGGAGAATATGCAAACTCCACACAAACAGCATCTTAACATGAGGGTTCAACGTTGGTCATTGGAGCTGTGAGGCAACAGTTGTTCAAGCTGTGCCACTATGCACTCATGTCAGTTGTGCTGAAATGCGTAAACTTTGTTAAATGAATGGGAATGTAGGTTTAAAAAATGAAACTGGCAAAGTGAATATATTTGTATAATGTTACATTGAAAGAAATTAAATAAAAAGAATATTTCATCACACCATATCTCAATAGAAGGCAGTGGTTGCTTCAAATTGTAAGGTTTGAATTTGACACCATTAAAGTTGCAAGAATACTAATACAAAGCTTTTCTATTCAATAGAGTGGGAAACAAGTTTTGCAGAGTTATTAACTGATTTCAAGGTCAGTTTATTGTCACATGTACCAATTAATGTGCAGTGAAATTTGAACTCCTATTAAAGTTTCAAGAATGCTACAAATCAGGTCTACCTCAGCTAAACCAAAAGTCTGGGCTAAATGCATTTCACTTTTCTCACAGCAAAAGCATTGTCATTGTATTTTAACACCTAAGTCACAAAACCAACAGATGTTAAATCTGCTCCTAACATTTATCTAAATATTTAACTGCAGATTGGACTGAATAGTAATGAAGCAAAAGTAAAATGTATGTGAGGTTTTAATACAAAACAAGGCTGCTGCCTGTCTGCGATATAGTACAATGTTCATTTAAAGAATGGAAGACAACTTTTCTTGTAAAAAATGTAAAGATTTATTTTTTCATGTCTGCTAAATTTCTGATTGAAACAAAACTGCTTTAAGTAGGTCATTTTTGATTATGTTATTAGGAGAGACTTCCTGTCAACCCATCATATTAACTGGGTGACCTGCTCTCAAGCTAATAAATATAACTTTACCATCAGTATGCAAAATATGCTGATAATGTCATAATACTTTAATGAAAAAATTATGTGCATTATTACATTTAAAGATACGATAGATACAAACTGGTAAATGTTTCTGCTGGAGAGATGCTAAAATGTTTGTAATATTTTGACTGATGGGATTGAAGAATATGAAGCTAATGTGATTGTACAAGAAGAAAGTGAGTCAAAGATTAGGGGGGATTGTGGATTAATAATCGACATTATGTTATCACATTGTATGGGCTAACTTATTGAGTCAAAAGGTTCTTAGCATTTTGAGATTATGGACCCTTACGTTTAATAGTTCATCACCAATGCCATCAAGGATTCAAATACGTAACAGGAAAAGATTGACGTTGAGAGGTCATAATTAAGCAGAGTGGCAAAATTATTTAAACTTTGTTAGTAAAGTCATCGTTACTGAGAAAATATGTTTGTTGATCATATAAATTCAACATCTAAGAAATGGTTTACTTTTCAGTACATTCAACAAATCATCCTGTCTATCAACCTAAACCTTAAAGCAAATGGCCATTTTCAAAGACAGTCCCATTCAATCTATATATGTTAGCACTGGTTTTAAACTCCAAAATTGAAACCACATTTGAAATTATTTCTAATTGTAATCATCTGGAATAATCAAGATTCACACAATGTTCATACAATCCAACCATTGTTTTTTTTTTTGATAGTATGATTCCTAAATTTCAAGTCAGATAGTTTTGTAAAGATTTTACAGAAATTGAATAAAGTCGTAGAAAAAAACACTATAGTACATGAATATGTACATGACGAATGCAGGCTAAAGTGACCAATTAAATTATTTTTTTACGTATCGATTATAATCTCTATAGAATTTGGGGTGTGATATGAAAATATTTTTAACAAATGCTCGTTTCTTCATTGATCATGGCTCCCTTACCATTTTATATTGCAGCTCATCAATGATAAAACACACAAACACCTCAACTTAAAGAAACCCAGGAAATCATTGAAGTTGTGTGACAACGTGAGTCTTTACAACATTAGATTATTTGGAAAATTACTAACTTTTGTGAGTATGTGATATTTGATAATATTTGATGATATATGTTTATTGCCAAACAGCAATACTAGAGTTTTTCGGCCTACTCACTTGAGCACTCTAAAAGAAAATTATGTGGAATGCTTTCAGGAAACACTTTAATGATTTTGGTCACCATGTTATAGGAAAGATGTTGTCGAGCTGGAAAGGATGCAGAGAAGATTCACGAGGATGTTGCCAGGATGCTGTACAAGGGAGGTTGGGGGTGGGGGAAAGAAGATTTATTAGGAACCTGAGAGGTATGTTTTTTTACACATAGGATGGTGGGTATATGGAACAATCTGCTGGGGAGGGGGTTGTTGGTAGTTGACGCAGGTGCTATCATAACAATTAGGAGATGTTTGGATAGGTACATGGATAAGATGGTTTAGATGGCTATGGGCCAAGAGCAGGCAGGTGGGACTAGTGTAGATGGGGCATGTTGGTATGCATGAGCAGGATGGGCCGAAAGGCCTGTTTCCGTGCTGTATGACTTCATGACCATGACTCTAGAGAATCATAAAGAATTAAACAGTGGAAACAGGCCTTTTGGCCCAACTTGCTGATGCCAACCAGCATGCTCTATCTACACTAGTCCCACCTGTCCATATCCCTCTAAACATATCCTATCTAGTTCCTATCCAAATGTCTCTTAAATTTTATGATAGTACCTGCCTCAACTACCTCCTTTAGTAACTCGTTCCATATACCTACCATCCTTTGTGTAAGAAAAGTTGCCCATCGAGTTCCTATTAAAGATGATTTGACAGCAACACTATTGAAAGCAGTGATCATGATAGTCTGTCTACCCAGCATACTCATCCCATTATTTGTGGAATAGAGACCTTGTTCAGTTTGAGCATTTTTTAAATTGCATGCCATTCCTAAAATCTTAATTAAGCTGCCAGGTATTTAAATAAATTGTTGAATCAGCTACAAAATATGACAAAAACAAAAATGGGGAATTTAATTGGATATCAAAACCTTAACTATTTAAGGATATTATTAAAATACTTCTGCAAATTGATTGCTGGAGTTACCAGGGGAAAATCCATGTGCAAATCCATTCTGTGTGGTTACTTTGGTCAAAATAAAAACATAATATTGGGCATAGTAATAGAAATGTAAAGGATTCATTTCTGAATCAATTTCTATTCTAGTAGCATCCTTTTCCAGAGCTATTCTAAAGTATTTCATACCATGTTCACAGTTTATTAAACATTTCTCCACCATTACTTTGCTTGGCCTGCCTTATTCGCCAACGTTTCCTTTTTCGTTGGGCT
Source organism: Amblyraja radiata (assembly GCF_010909765.2). Taxonomy (NCBI): domain Eukaryota; kingdom Metazoa; phylum Chordata; class Chondrichthyes; order Rajiformes; family Rajidae; genus Amblyraja; species Amblyraja radiata. Next base: position 20,930,381 of record NC_045970.1, read on the forward strand.
GGTCATGTATTAATAAAATACTCTGATCTCCTGGATGCATTTCAAAATTTCCTCCTCCTCGTTAACCCTCATCTTATTTCTATCCACTGTACGTGAATAGATGAAGCCTTTGATTATTATTTCTCAATGATTTCTGCATATTCTCTTCTGCAAAATCTCTCCTCTATACTCTCTTCGCCAACTGATGGCCTCAGTAGTGTAATCACACCTCCATTGTTTCTTAACTAATGAACTCCCCCTGTCTCATGCGTAGTAATAATTTCCTTCAATATAGCCGTCCCTTTCTTCCCTTTCATACCTTTCCTGAGCACTTGCATCTAGAGAAAACGCTAGAACTCATTCTAGCCATTTTTGGATAAAGTCCTGGTCTCCATTATTCTCACAACATCATAATCGCATGTGTCTATTTGTGCCTACTTCTTGCATTTTCTCCAGGACTGGTCCCATCTAAAACCCGACCATTTCTCACTCTATTGTTATTAATAGTGTTAATACTGTTAACAGTGTTAACATTGTTAATAACTGCTTTACACGCATCAAAAGCTTTTCACTGTACCTCAGTACACGTAACAATAAACAAAACTGAACTGAAAAACCTCTCCAAATCCTTTGCATTTGTCTTCATCTGGGTGTTCATTCCACCATCAACATAATTGCCTGAATCAAATTTTATCTGAGATCGTTATCTATCAGGGAATCCTCCTCTTAATGACTTTATTATGATCCGAAAAAAATGCATGCTGTTTAATTTCAAGATGTGAAATTGCTAATTTCCTTTTGTGCTGCCAAAGGAAATTTACATTTTTAAGCCGAATAGCAGACATTGCCTTCCCATGGTCGAAATAGCAAGATTAGTCTTTGAGAATGCCGCTTGTGTGTAAATAACGTTCACATCCCAAAAATGTATTCTGTTTTGATCATGAGTTTGAACATCATTCTAACTTTTACAAACAGATTTCAACGTGCTGATGTGGCTATGTTGTGTATTTTGCATTACTCTCTGGGGATCCATTTTCAGGGCCATCAAACTTGAAAGTGACTTTTGCAAACTTAAATGAATGCTCATTAACATCACTTGATGCCGTCATTATATTATAATAACATTGTTTAAGCATGTGCACCTAATAAACCATAAATCCATTGATCTCTGTAAGGAAACAGCCTAATTTCAAGAACACATTTACCACATCTTGCATAAACTAAATGTGAATTATGCATGACAAAGTCATAATTTCTCATTGGATTATCACGAGCCACTTTACATGCTTAAGTAGCATGGGGAATTGCCATCCTATTTTCGAAAATAGCAAGATGAGTTTTTTTAGAATGTAGTCTGAGTTTAACATTTAAGATGATTCTCAAGTCCCAGATTTGCATTCTGTGACTTGCATCATGAGTTTCAACATCATTCTGAGTTTCTAAGATGTCTCAACTACTTCCATTTCCATTACTGGCATTTGGCCGATAGAACTCTGAAACATTCCTAGTCATGCACGTGTCCAAATGTCTTTTAGATGTTATTGTACCTGCCTCAACTCCTTCCTCTGGCAGCTCATTTCATATACCCACCACCCTCTGTGTGAAAAGGTTGCCCTTCAGGTTTATATTGCATTTGTTCCCTCTCACCTTAAGCCTGTGGCCTCTGGTTCTTGATTCCCCAACCATGGGGGAAAATACTGTGCATTCACCCTATCTATTCTCCTCATGATTGTATATACCTATTACATCACCCTTCAGCCTCATGCACACAAATAAATAAAGTCCTAGCCTTCCCAGCCTCTCATTATAGCTCAGTCCCTCACATCTTGGCAACCTCATCAATCTTGTGTCCATCCTTTCCAGAATGTCAGCAAAACTAAAGAGATGATCGTGGACTACAGGAGACAGCAGGGGATTTGACACCTCCCCATCCACATTGGTGATGCTGAGGTTGAAAGGGCCAGTAGCTTCAAGTTCCTAGGTGTGCACGTCACTGAGGACCTCTCTTGGACACCGCACATGGACACAATAAATAAGAAAGCCCGCCAGTGGCTCTTTTTCCTGAGAAGACTGAGGAAGTTTGGCATGAACGCCAGCATCCTCACAAACTTCTACAGTTGCACCATCGAGAGCCTGCTGACGGGCTGCATCACAGTCTGGTACGGGAACTGTTCTGCCCACAGCCACAAATCACTACAGTGAAGGCGGCACAGCACATCACTGGCAACTGTTTCCCGGCCATTCAGGACATTTTCCACAGGCGGTGCCTGCGGAAGGCACACAGCATCATCAAGGCCCACAGCCACCCAGCACGCAGGCTGTTCTCCTTGTTACCGACAGGCAGACGATATAGGCTGCACGCACCACCAGACTTAAGAACAGTTTTTATCATCATGCCATCAGGCTTCTGAACTCATAAACACATGATACATGTTGATTATTTTATTTATTATTGTCTTTTACTGACCAGTGTCACTCTTATCTTCTTTTAAACGTTAATTTTATCCTTGTAACATCATTGCTGAGGTGACTTGTTGTCTTGTCAAAAAAAATGTCATTGTACCGTTGACCCTCTGTTAGCCTACATATGACAAATTAAAAAAAACGGAACTGATCTTTCCTAAAGCAGGGTGACCGAAACTGAACACAATACTGCAAGCGCGGCTTCACTGACATCCAGTAACATAATGTCTCAACTCCTACTTTCAGTTCCCTGATTATGACTTACCGTAAAACAAGAAAAATTAAAAACATTGTCAATAATTCTGAGAAATTTACAGAATTAAGGCCACGAAAATAGGGAACTTTAACTCTCGCAAAGCAAACTGGAATTAAGACTAATAACAGTTCACATGAGGAAATGATTATAGAATGCACTGAGTTATTTCCTGGAACCAGGCCTCAATAAAATTTGGAGCAAGTGTGCAATGCGGATGTAGGAGAACACATAGTGATCAGTAAACCTAATATTTCTGGATTGGAGCTTGGAAAAGCATAGGCGAAATGGGCTACAATATTCACACATGAGGCATGTCTATGATTTTTAAAAATCATTTTGTAATTTTTCAGCCAAGGATATTGAAGAGAAGGAAACAGAAAGAATGTTCAATGCTAACTTCTTAAAGAGCAATATTTAAAGAGTTTTACTGAAAACCAAATAAATACTGAAAACTCAGATTAGCAAAGCAGGTTTCTAGTTGGTTATTTAATACAGTAATCTATAAAATAAAGAGAACAAAAATGGAAATTCCTGTTTGCATCCTGATCACCTTGTGTAAAATAAATAGTCTTCAATACATCATGTTTAATAAGTGGCCTGTGGCTTAATTAAATTAATCTTGAAGTGATATAATTAATCCTTTTCAGTGCAATGATAATCATACTCAGTTTGCTGAATATCAGGATTAAATGCTCCTGAAAATGGCCTGGCCTGTGCTCTCTGATAGGGACAACTGTGATGTAACATAATTCAAATCCACAAACAATAAACTCATCTCTCATAATTGTAGGTTTACAGGAAATTTGTAGATTATAGTTTCTATCCCAGCCCAAGACATATGAGATAGGCGCTCTCCAGACCTTCTTAAAGAGAGGCTCATTCATTATCCACCCTCCAGTCTTCCGGCACCTCACCCATGTCTAATGATGATTCATAAATCTCTTCCAGGACTCCTGCAATTTCTTCTGCAGCTTCCCTCAGTGTCCTGGAAACATCTGATCTGGTCTGGGAGATTTATCTACTTTCATATGTCTTAAGGAATTGAGCACTTCCTTGACTGCACTATGGACTGTCCTCAAGATATCTCCATTAAATATCTCAAGTTCGCTAGTCTTCATGTCTTTCTCCAGGATATAAATAGAGATGTCATTGAGGACCTTGCTCATCTATAGATGAACATTGGTTTCTGAGGGGCCCTATTCTCTCTCTAGTCACCCTCTTTCCCCGAATATATGCGGGTTGTGGGTGGTGCGACCGACGTCGCAGTGGCCTCTGCAGTCTGTGTTTTTTTAATTTTTTTGTCCCGTTGAGGGTATAGTTTGTAGTGGGCTTTTAAATGTGTATGTGTGGGGGGTGGGGGGTGGGTGGGAGAAACTTTTAAATCTCTTCCCTGCACGGAGACCCGACCTTTTTCTCTGTCGGGTCTCTGCTGTCGTTGGGGCCTAGCACCGTGGAGCGGCCTCCAACGGAACGACCTGGGGGCTCAAGTCACGGAGCCGGCGGAGCTGCGGAGCTACCATCGTGGAGCTGGCCAGCTTCGGAGCGTGGAGAGCTGCAGTGGCGCGCGGCTGCGACCCGACTCCGGTGGATGGTGACACCGGGAGCTCGTGGGTCCCCGGTGGGAGACTGCTTTGTGGGGCACCGGCAACGGCGACTTCTCCCGCTCGAATTGCGGGGTTGAGAGTGACCTGGAGCGGGGCCTTACATCGCCCGGCGCGGCTTTAAATGGCCGCGGACTTGCTAGCGCCCGCCGGGTGCTCCAACATCAAGACCCGGGGCAGGGTCTTATATCGCCCGGCGTGGCTTTAAATGGCCGCGGACTTGCTAGCGCCCGCCGGGGGCTTTGACTTTGACTTCGGGAGAAGAATGGAGAGCAGGGGAGAGACAAGAGGCCCTGACCACGGGGAACAATGGAGGAAGAGACTGACTTTGGTGCCTTCCCACACAGTGGGAAACTCTGATTCTGCTGTGTGGGGATGTTTTATGTCAAACCCTATAGTGTGTTGTGTCCCTTTTTTTTATTGTATGGCTGTATGGGAATTACATTTCACTGTGCCATCTGGCACATGTGATGAATAAATCTATCTTGTATCTTGTATCTTGCCTTCATCACAGTGAGGAGGAGATTCACTGTGATGGATGTTTGTGTAAATTGTGTTGGTGTGTGTCTTGGTTCTTTTCTTGTATGGCTGCAGAAACCAAATTTCGTTTGAACCTCATGTGAGGTTCAAATGACAAATAAATGGTATTGTACTAAATCTTTTTTGGATTCTCTTTAATCTTATTTGCCAGATTGATCTCTTGGCCCCGTTTCACCTTCCAGATTTAAGTATGCGTCTCAATCCTCTAGAAATACACTTGATTACAGCTGCCTATACCATCCCATGCCTCCTTTTTCCTGACCAGAACCTCAATTTTTCGTATCATCCAGGCACCTTTACTCTCACCTGCCTTGCCCTTCGCTCTAACAGAAACATGATTACCTTGAGCTCTCGCTGTCACATTTTTAAAACCATCCCGCTTTCCAGACATCCGCTTGCCTGCAAACAACCTACTCCGCGGCCTACTTCTAACCGATGGCGAGGCGGGGACTTCCATCCGGAGTGTGATCCCTAGACGGGGATCCCTGGAGAGGAGCTCCGACCACCGGCCTGCAGCCTACATCATCCAGAAGCCGCGGACTGCGGTGCTTCCGGCTGGCGCGGCAACCGGAGCCTGGGAACCCTCGTTGGGGACCCCGGAGGAGAAGAGCTCCGGCCCGCGGCTAACTTCTATCCACGGGTGCGGCGGGGACTTACCATCCGGAGCGGGATCCCTCGTCGGGGATCCCTGGAGAGGAGCTCCGACCGCCAGCCCTGTGGTCTGCGGTGCTTCTGGCTGCAGCGCGGCGGGGACTTTAGACCTTCGACCATCGGCCTGTGGCCTACACCAACTTAAAGCCACGGTCTCCGGTGGGGAAGCACCGATTCAGGACTTACCTTTCCTGCACATCTGGGCGCCCGCAGCGGCAACTGCGGAGGGTTGTGGTCCCAACCACGGGGGAAAATGGAGGAGGACTGACCAAACTTTGTGCCTTCCACCACAGTGATGAATGCTGTGGTGGATATTTGTGTTAAATTTTTATTGTGTATTGTATGTTCTTTTTTTATTGTACCGCTGCTGGCAAATTAATTTCACTGCACTTTATGTGAAATAAAACCTGACTTGACTCCAATCAACTTTTCCACGTTCCCGTCTAATACAAAGTTGGCCTTTTTTCCCAATTTAGAACTTTAACTTGTGGGTCAGCTCTATACTTATCCCAAACTACTTAAAAGCTAACAGAACTGTAATTTCTGGTCCCAAAAGGGTTTCCCACTGACATTTCAGTCACTTGTCCTGCCCAGTTCCTGGAAAAGTATGTCAAACTTTGCTCTTTCCCTTGTAGGTCCCTCTGTATATAGCCTGAGAAATTTTCCTGAACATATTTGACAAATTCCATCCCATGTAAGCCTTTGGTATTATGGCAGTCCCAGTCGAAAATGGGAAATTTAAAATCCCCTATGACACCCTATTTGTCTGGCAGATGCCTGTAATTTCCCAGCATGTTTGTTCTAATTCCTGCTGACTCCTTGGGAACCGATCGTACAATCACAAGGTGATCAACCCCTTTTTATTTCTTAGCTCCACCCATATAGCTACTCCGGATGATCTGTCAGTAATGTCATCTCGGACTACTGCCGTGATGTTGTCCTTAATCAATAAAGCAACTCTCCATCCTCTATCTCGCCTGTAGCACCCTGGTACCTCAGGACATTCATCCGCCAGTCTTGTCCCTTTCTTAGCCATGTTTCTGCAATGATTATAAACTTCAGTCACACGTACCTATCCATGCCCTGAGTTCAAACAGTGTCTGCAGTTTATAACTATTTAATTTTGAGGAGATATTTTATTTATGTGCAATTATCTCCTGTCATCTTTTATCTGTCAATTATCTGCCGTTACATTTGTAACGTTATAAATTTTGGTTAATTTTTGAAGTAAATCGTCTGAGCAATTAACGTTAAAAAAAAAAGACACCAAATGCTGAAGTAACTCAGCGGGTCAGGCAACATCTCAGGTGAACATGGATAAGTAATATTTTGGGTTGGGACCCTGCAGATTGAAGAAGGGTTCCAGTCTGAAGAAGGGTTCCGACCTGAAAAATCATCTATCTATGTGTAGGAAGGGACTGCAGATGCTGGTTTAAACCGAAGTTAGACATGAAATGCTTGAGAAACTCAGCGGGTCAGACAGCATCTCTGGAGAGAAGGAATGGGTGACGTTTCGGGTCGAGTCCCTTGTTAAGTAGGGTCTCGACCCCCAACATCACTCATTCCTTTTCTCCAGAGATGCTGTCTGGCCTGCTGAGTTACTCCAGCATTTTGTGTCTATCATCTATCCATGTTTTGCAAAGATGTTGCCTGACCCCCTGATATACTGAAGCACTTTGTGCCTTATTTTGTAAACCAGCATCTGCAGTTCCTAAGTAATGAATGCTCTTTGTTGTTTGCACACGAGCATTGTATGCATTTGGTAACCTCATTAGATTAGATTAGATTAGATTAGATTCAACTTTATTGTCATTGCACAAATACGAGTACAGGTACAACGAAATGCAGTTTAGCGTCTAATCAGAGTGCAAAGTAGTAAAATACTGGTTAAAACAATATGTACAATGTGGGTAAATTAATCTAGTACATAGGCAAATAAATATATACAGATAAAAGGGTATAAAAGATAGCTAGCGTCGGGCCTGTGAGTTCAGCAGGGTAATGGTATTTTGGAAGAAGCTGTTCCTCAGCCTGTTGGTGCGAGACCTGAGGCTCCTGCACCGCCTCCCTGATGGGAGGAGGGCAAATAGTCCATGGTTGGGGTGTGAGGGGTCGTTAATAATTTTCCCAGCCCATCTCAGACACCGTAGCGGTGGAGGGCAGCCATGGCAGGGAGCGGGGCACCGATGATGTGATGGGCGGTTTTCACCACCCGTTGCAGTGCCTTCCTGTCAGCTGTGGTGCAGCTGCTGTACCACACTGTGAAGCAGGTGGTCAGGATGCTTTCAATGGTACAGCGGTAGAAGTTGGACAGGATCTGGGGGGGACAGGTGAACTTTCTTAAGCCTCCTCAGAAAGTGATCATGATCTGGTGACTTGTAAAGCTGAGGACTGGGTTGCGGTTCTCACCATATGGTGAAGTTCTTGTCATGGTTCAGCATGCACATGAAAATAAGCTTGACAGGACACCGCTTTTCAACTGCTCATTCTTTACTTAAAAAAAAAAGAAATGATTGGAAAAAGAAAATCAGGTGAACACCTTGGAAACTCATCTGCTGCATTCAGTTTCTGACCCGGCCTTTAAAAAGAAGAAATTAAATGTTGCCAGTTCTGATGAAGGATTTATTGACCTGATACATTGACAGATGCCGACTGATATGTTGAGTGTTGCTGGCATTTCCTGCTTTTTGACAGTTTCTGGTTTTCATGTCCCAGCCAACCTCCAATCCCTCTACACCTTCATCTCACACCAGGGTGGCCTCAGGGTCCTCCTTGAAAATAAATCAAACCAGTGCCCCTCCATTGCCTGAAACAATTTCTCCATTTTCTCTCACTTTCTCCAAATTAAAGGTGAAGAAAGAGAACTCACACGGCTTCAAGTTCTGCCTGTGTCCTTGCAGGATATAGTCCTTTTTTCAGTCCTAGGCAGATTCCCTTTCTCATCTTATTTTAAAGTAGATTGTTAATTGCATTAGCTTCTTATACATCAACAGAACAAGAACATTTCATTCTCTTTGTAGCCACGTTCTGTCCTATTCTCACTTTCTCTTGCTTGTATTTCTATCTCCAGATGTGACAACTCTGGAACTCAGAAGGTTACCATACCTTTGAAATTTTACATCATCATATGGTATCAAGCAATTACATGTAAAACTGGAGCCTCTGATGTTTAGGATGTTATTTCCTTTATAGCACTTTGAGTGGTACTTGCAGCCATGCATGCGGACAATGTCTCGTGTTGTTCCACCATAAGGCGTATTTCTATAACACGAACATAGACACAAAAAGCTGGAGTAACTCAGTGAATAACATGAATAGGGAAAGATAATTTGCATCATGTGGGCTGAATTGGTTATAACCAAAGTCTAGAACTAGAGAACCATTTAAAATACACTTTGGAAATTGACAAGCAGAAAATAACTGTCTTGGATTAAAACTGTATGGGGAAAAAAAATATGTTTCCATGTAACCTCCCTGCAGTTATCAGGCACTGTTGTCTCTTAAGAACACAGCTGGTATTTTCACCACAGAAATATCTGCGTGTCTATTATTGAAATGAGCAAGAAATCGCTTCCATTGACCCTTGTGCAACAATACTCTGTTGAACAATGTACCATGCAACTTATAGTAGACAAAATATATCGCGACTGAAAAGACCTTTCTTTAAAAAAATCCTGCAGGATTGCTAAAACTCTTTAGCCCCACTGACACCATTGTCTTTATAACATAATCTTCTACAACACAGGGTTTCTTCGGAACACAACCACTGCAAGATAGCAAAACTACTTGTATTACTTAAAGACGAGTGACCTCTGCAGTACAGAATATCTACCCTTACCGAACTTGCATCTCACTACCCAAAAAATTGAAGTTACGGAATAAAATTCATACTTGCAGAATTTGTGTGGGAAAGAAATCAACATCAAATGTGAAAGAAACGACAAATTTTGTCTAGTTTTATTATTTTTTGACCCACGCTCAAAGTGTGGCTTTATTTTAGTGTGATGGGTTCTTTTTGCTGTCTAGTAGGTTTTTTTCATGTTATTTACCTTCAAGATGTTTGAAATGGGGCCAATGAGTTTAAGTGGATGTTGGCAACGGAACCAACCACTGTAATTTGCTGCATGTTATGTCATTAACCTACCTCACCTATATTTGATATGTGTTTAAAAGTGTAAAGTGCTGTTTGACTCTGTATATGTCATAGAATCATACAACATGAAAAGAGGCTCTTTGACCCAACTGGTCTATGCCACCCAAATGCCGCATCTAAGCTTGTCTAATTTGGATGCATTTGGCCCATACCCCTCTACACCTTTCCGATCCATGTACCTATCCAAATGTCTTTTAAATGTTTTTGCACCTGCCTCGACTACCTCCTCTGGTAGACTGTTCCATATACTCACCACCCCGTTGCTCTTCCGGTTCCTGTAAAATTTTTCCTTTCTCATCTTACACCTATGCCTACTTGCTCTTGATCCCTATATCCTGGGAAAAAGACTGTGCATTCCCCTGATCTATTCCCCTCATGATTTTATGCACTTCTATATGATTGCCCCTCAACCTCCAGTGTTTCAAAGAATAAAGCACTAGCCTATCTAACCTCTCCCTATAGTTCAGGCCCTTGAGTCCTGCCAACATCCTCATAAATCTTCTCTGCATTCTTTCCAGCTTCATGACATCAGGCAACTGAACCATCCTACCAGCAATTAGAGAGAGTCCTGAACTACTATCTACCTCATTGGAGATCCTTGGACTATCTCTGATCGGACTTTACTGGCTTTATCCTGCACTAAAGGCTATTCACGTTATTTCCTTTATCTTGTAACTGTACACTGTGAAGGGCTCGATTGTAATCATGTATTCTCTTTCCGCTGACTGGTTAGCACGCAACAAAAACCTTTCACTGTACGTCGGTACATGTGACAATAAAGTAAACTGAACATCTTTTCTCCAGTAGGATATGTCTCCATTCAAACTGAAGGCCAGAAGGCAATAAGCGTCTGCAGTTTCTTGTGCAGCCAAACGTAGCTGCTGCCCAGTTAAGAGATGGCCCCCTCTCACTGTCAACCAGTATCTGCAGCAGTAATCTTTACTGTTGAGAGAAAAATATCCCGTAGGAACATATATCCACTTATAACATGGGATTCAATGCGAAATACTGTTTTGGGTTGCAGAAAATCACAATACAGATGGCAATGCAACCCCTCTGTAATGTGGGGGTCACCAGTATTGGTTGTATCTATATATTATGAATTAAAAAGAAACAATTGGAACGTTTCTTCTCCCCCTACAGATAACCATCTATTCGGCCTTCTTTGCTCTAAGCTTGTGTTTGCGAGTAGGCAGAAAGCAACCATTTGGCCCATCGTGTCTATGCCTGACATTTTGGAAAAACACACAGAAGACACCAAGTGTTGGAGTAATTCAACGGGTCAGGCAACATCCCTGAGAAACGTGGATAGGTGATGTTTCAGGCCGGGTCCCCTCTTCAGACTAAAGAAGGAGCTGAAGACGAGTACTGAGCCAAAACATCACCTTTCCATGTTCTCCAGAGATGCTGCCTCAACCACTGTGTTGCTCTAGCACTTGTGTGTCACCTCTTGTAAACCTTTTTTAGTTCCTTGTTTCTATAGTTTGAAATAGCTGGTCTACCCCAGCATTTCCTTTAATGCAGTCATATTGTTTTAATAATATGCTCTGTTGATCCACTGGACAAAATATCAAGGTTTGTTTCATAAACGTGTCACCAATTATGAAATTTGTTCTGGTGGGGAACCATATTGGGAAAGGCTATAGAAGTTAACAGGGAGTACATGATTCTATGTTATAGGGACAAAGAGTTGTTAAATACTGCCTATATTCATTTCATGAAAAAAAAAATCCCTTGTTTGTTCTTGGTTGAGAAGTAATGAAGAGCGTATTCTCTCCACACATGGTTACAATTGTGCAGCAAATAAAGATCAGAGGATGCCTACCACATCTACTCAATTCATCAATGCATGAGGCTTTTTCTGTTGATCCTTTGAAGCCCACAAATACTTCCAGCCCATTTATCTTCAAAGGTGAAATGCTATAATTGTTGAGCTGTTCCGGCTTCCTCATCCACAGACCACAGTCTGTTCGAATTGGCAGAAATTCTTCTTCCTCGTTAACAATCAGTACGGGAGCACCTCAAGGCTGCGTGCTCAGCCCCCTGCTCCACTCATTCTATACTCATGACTGTGTAGCCGGACACAGAGTGAACTCCATGTTCAAGTTTGCCGATGACACCACCGTTGTTGGAAGAATTATAGATGGTGATGAGTCAGGGTATAGAAGTGAGATTTCCCGATTGACCAAATAGTACCAGCACAACAACCTGGCTCTGAAATACAGTAAAACCTAGGAAATGATTGTGGATTTTGGAAGAGGAAGGATGAGGACTCACAATCCCGTTTATATCAGTGGGACGATGGTGGAGAGAGTCAAAAACTTCCAATTCCTGGGCGTGCATATTTCCAAAGATCTTTCCTGGACCCAGTGCACTGATGCAATTATAAATAAAGTACATCAACGCCTCCACTTCCTGAGAAGATTACGGAGATTCAGTACGTCAGAGAGGATTCTCTTGAACTTCTACAGGTGTACAGTAGAGAGCATATTGACTGGTTGCATCATTGTCTGGTTCGGCAACTTGAACGCCTAGGAGCGGAAAAGACTGCAAAAAGTTGTGAACACTGCCCAGTCCATCACCGGCTCTGACCTCCGCCACCATCGAAGAGGTTTATCGGAGTCGCTATCTCAAAAAGGCAGAGAGGATCATCAGGGACCCACACCATCCTGGCCACACACTAATTTCACCCCTGCCATCGGGAAGAAGGTACAGGAGCCTGAAAACTGTAATTTTCAGGAACTGCTTCTTCTCTACAGCCTTCAGGCTATTAAACACTACAACCTCAAATAAGGTCTAAACTACAATAGACTATTATAAGAAGAATAATTATTGCACTACTATTGTTTGTTTTTTGTGTGTGCATATGTGTGTACATATGTATATATATATATATATATATATATATATACACACACACACATACATATATATAATATATATATATACATATATACATATATATATATATGTGTGCGTGTACTTGTGAGCATGTGTATATACACACACTGAATTTTTTTTTTCTTTCTCATTTATTATATAGTTTACAGTGTACTATGTTTACATATTCTGTTGTGTTGCAGCAAGTAAGAATTTCATTGTTCTATCTGGGACACATGACAATAAAACACTCTTGACTCTCATGACTGCTTCCATGTGACTAGTTTTGATAATGTGCAGAAGCTGAATTACTTTGTGAATAATTTCAACTACCATGTAATAAGCATTAAATTTTGTTATTCCAGTTCCCAAAATTCATTCTCCATTCATTGAGCAGAGAAAATATAAGCAATATTTATGAAATTAAGGATGGCACAGTGGTAGAGTCGCTGCCTTACAGCGCCAGTGACCTGGGTTCGATCCTGACTATGGCTGCTGTATGTATGCAGTTTGTACCTTCTCTCTGGGTGATTGCGTGGGTTTAATCTGGGTGCTCCAGTTTCCTCCCACATTGCAAAGACGTGCAGGATTGTAGGGTAATTGGCATGTAAATTGCCTCCTAGTGTGTAAGACAAAACTAGTGTGTTGGTTGGTGTGGATTCGGTGGGCTGAAGGGCCTGTTTTCACGCTATCTCTAAACCAAACTGCAAAATAGTTAATACCTATAAGTCTACTTTGTAGAGGCCTTCCAACAGTAGAAGCTTGGATTTTGGCAGCAACATTGCAGCATGGATGGTTTAATATGTCTGCAATTGGTGTTGTGAATGACCATCAAATGTAGTTGTTTACACTTCATGTTGATGGAAGAACAGAGAGGCCAGCCAGCAGCAGAGAAATGGCTACCACCAGTCATACCGAGAATTTGGATTAGCTGAGAAGTTAGTAGTAATTGGTTTGTCTGTAACCTCATCCAAACAGAAGTAAAAGTCACTATAATTAACATTTTAAAATATTAAGCATTCACAGTTGTTTTTGTGTTGCTGCCACTGCTCTTGTAAGCCAAGTTCGTTTCACAGTGCTGGCAGCCAAGAGAAACAGTAGCTACTTCTGTATAATATAAATAAGCAAAACGACCGAAGCAGAGAATCATTTGTAAATGCATCCATAGTCATTCTGTGCTGTGTGTTTTTGGTAAGTATATTAAGCTGCCATGTTCAGGAAAATGAGAGCCCATGGTATTAGAGGGAAGATATTAGCATGGGTAAAAGGCTGGCTGAATGGGAGAAGGTAAAGAGTGGGAAGAAAGGGGGCTTTTTCTGGTTAGTGACTGGCAGTGTTCTTTCTGCAAGAATCAGTGCCAGGGCTGCTACTCTTCACATGTATATCATCGATGTGATTGAGGCAATTGAAGACTTTGTGGCTAAGTTTGCAGATGATACGAAGGTAGGTGGAGGGGGAGGTGGTGTAGAGAAAGCAGGGACTCTGCAGAAGGACTTGGTCATTGAGAGGGTGGGCAGAAATGTGGCAGATGGAATACTGTGCAGCAAAGTATGCAGCCATGCATTTTGGTAGTAGGAATAAAGACATAGACTATTTTCTGAATGGAAAGATAATTCAGAAATCGGTGGTACAAAGGGACTTGGGAATGCTGGTGCAGGATTCCCAAAAAGTTAATTTGCAAGTTCAATCGATAGTAAGGAAGGCAAATGCAATGTTAGGATTTATGTTGAGGGGAGTAGAATATAAAAACATGGATGTAATTCTGAAGCTCTATAAGGCACTGGTCAGATAGCATTTTTTGTAATGTGAGCAATTCTGAGCCCCATATCTGAGGAAGGACGCACCTTTAGAAAGGAGATGAGGAGGAATTTCTTTTTAGTTACAGGGTAGTGCATCATTGGAATTCATTGCCACAGACAGCTGCTCAGGCCAAGTCATTGGGTATTTTTAAGACGGGGATTGACGGATACTTGATTGATAAAGGTGTCAACGGTTATGGGGAGAAGGCAGTAGAATGTTGTTGAGAGAGAAAGACAGATCAGCCATGATGGGCTGAATGGCCTAATTCTGCTCCTATGACTAATTAACTTATCAGATGAATGCCAGATTCCTTGTTGCTGATTGACACTGAAGTCCGGGTGACTGTCAAGTTTGCTAATGCATCATTGTATGCTGGAAGAACTCAGCAAGTTAAGCAGAATCTATCTGGAGGCAAAAGATGTAAGATGGCGTTAATGTTTTGGGTGGAGACTCAAATTATCTTCAGTGTTAGCTTCAGTGTTCTGTAGCCGGATTCATTTGATTCATTGACAACTGTGCTCTTTCATGACTTGGGATTCGTGTAATTCTTTTGTACGGCCATGGCAACATGCCATTTGTGTCCATTGTCACTCTCTGGACAAATCTTGCCTCTACAAAACCCTCAGAGTTACATGCAACGCCAGTGCCTGAGCTCGGTTGCTGCAAGTGTCCATCTTTATCTTCACTGTTCCCTTTCTTGCCAGGCTGCACTATTTAGGAGGAAGCCATACTGATAAGGTCACACAAGTCGCAGGAGGGAAGTTAGAGAAGATGCTTACACCATCCAAAGCTTGGAAATCAGTCATGGTTAAATGGTGTTGAGGAATGAAATTTAGATTTGTGGATTGTGATCAACACTTGCCATTACCTCAGAAAATGTCTGTCACCATCTCATCTGTGTGTAGTATAAGGTGGACGTGCTCTCCAAAATATGCTTTGGGGAGGGAATCATCAATTGGTTTAAACTGCTTTACACAGATATCTCGAGTGCAGCACAAATAGGAAACAGATAGGTTCCCTATCAAGAGTGGGGTTAGGGAGAAATATCCAATGTGTCTTGTCTTGTTTGTGTGTTGTGTAGAACCCTTTGCCAAATCCATTAGGAAGGACAGGAGCATAAGAGGGAAGACTTTATTAAGTAGTAGGGCACTCAGGTCATAGATACATAGATACAAAGACAATAGGTGCAGGAGTAGGCAATTCGGCCCTTCGAGCCAACACTGCCATTCAATGTGATCATGGCTGATCATCCACAATCAGTACCCCATTCCTGCCTTCTCCCCATATCCCTTGATTCCGCTAGCCTTAAGAGCTCTAACTCTCTTTTGAATGCATCCAGTGAATCAACCTCCACTGCCTTCCGAGGTAGAGAATTCCACAAATTCACAACTCACTGTGAGAAAAAGTTTCATCTCAGTTCTAAATGGCCTACCCCTTATTCTTAAACTGTGGTCCCTGGTTTTGGACTCCCCCAACATTGGGAACACGTTTCCTGCATCTAGCATGTCCAATCCCTTAATTTATATGTTTCTATAAGATCCCTAAAATCCTTCAAAATTCCAGTGAATACAAGCCCAGTCGCTCCATTCTTTCATCATATGACAGTCCCACCATCCCGGAAATTAACCTCGTGAACCTACGCTGCACTCCCTCAATAGCAAGAATGTCCTTCCTCAAATTAGGAGACCAAAACTGCACACAATACTCCAGGTGTGATCTCACCAGGGCCCCGTACAACTGCAGAAGGACCTCTTTGCTCCTACACTCAACTCCTCTCGTTATAAAGGCCAACATGCCATTAGCTTTCTTCACTGCCTGCCGTAACTGTATGCTTACTTTCAGTGACTGATGTACTAGGACACCCAGGTCTCGTTGCACTTCCCCTTTTCCTAACCTGACACTATTCAGATAATAATCTGCCTCCCTGTTCTTGCCTCTAAAGTGGATAACTTCACATTTATCCACATTATACTGCATCTGCCATGCATCTGCTCACTCACCCAACTTGTCCAAGCATCCTCTTCACAGTTCACACTGCCTCCCAGCTTTGTGTCATCTGCAAATTTGCTAATGTTGCTTTTAATTCCTTCATCTAAATCATTAATCTTTATTGTAAATAGCTGCGGTCCCAGCACTGAGCCTTGCGACACCCCACTAGTCACTGTCAGCCATTCTGAAAGCGACCCGTTATTCCCTACTCTTTGTTTCTTGTCTGCCAATCAATTTTCTATCCATGCCAATACCCTACCCCCAATCCCATTGCCCACTAATCTCCAGTGTGGGACCTTATCAAAGTCAAGTCAAGTCAAGAGAGTTTATTGTCATGTGTCCCAGATAGGACAATTAAATTCTTGCATTGCTGCAGCACAACAGGATATTGTAGTCATAAATGTAGATCAGATCAGTGTCCATATACTATAGAATATATATATACACATATCAATAAACAGATAAAGTGCAATAGGCTGTTATAGTCCTGAAAGTCCAGGTACACTACGTCCAATGGCTCTCCCTTTTCCATTTTACTTGTTACATCCTCAAAAAATTCCAGAAGATTTGTCACACATGATTTCCCCTTCGTAAATCCATGCTGACTTGGACCGATCCTGTTACTGCTATCCAAATGTGCCACCGTTACATCTTTGATAATTGACTCCAGCATTTCCCCATCACTGATGTCAGGCTAACTGGTCTATAATTCCATGTTTTCTCTTTCCCTTCTTTCTTGAAAAGCGGGATAACATTAGCTACCCTCCAATCCACAGGAACTGATCCAGAATCTATAGAACATTGGAAAATGATCACTAATGCATCCACAATTTCTAGAGCCACCTGCTTGAGTACCCTGGGATGCAGACCATCAGGCCCTGGGTATTTATCAGCCTTCAGTCCCTTCAGTCTACCCAATACCATTTCCTTACTTATGTGAATTACCCTCAGCTCCTCCATCACCCTATGTCCTCTGTCCTCTAGTACATCTGGGAGATTGTTTGTGTCTTCCTTAGTGAAGACAGAACCAGAGTACCTGTTCAACTCGCCTGCCATTACCTTGTACCACCGTCATCCCTGCTAGGGTCCCTTTCCAGTCAACTTTGGCCAGCTCTTCTCTCATGCCAACATCATCCCCTTTGTTCATCTGCAATACTGACATTTCCAATTTTACCTTCTTCCTCTCAAATTGCAGATTAAAACTTATCATATTATGGTCACTATCTCCTAATGGTTTCTTTACCTTGAGTTCCCTTATTAAATCCGGTTCATTACACAACACTAAATCCAGAATTGCCTTCTCCCTGGTAGGCTCCAGTACAACTGCTCTAAGAATCTATCTCAGAGGCACTCTACAAACTCCCAGATGCAACTCTATTTCACCTGACTTTACTCCCTTATCCCTTTTTGAACTTTCCATCACATTAATTTGGGTGTCTTTCATAACTTTTTCTGTACTCTCTTCTCCTTTAACTACACCCTTATACTCCCAATTTGTCAACCCCTCCCCCCCTCCCCCCTCCCCCCCTCCCCCCCTCCCCCCCCTCCCCCCCCCCCGCTATTTAATTTAAACCCCCCGTGTAGCACTAGCAAACCTGCCTGCCAGAATGTTGGTCCCCCTCCAGGCTGACTACTGAGAAATGGAACCCGTATGTAATTCCCTCTTAATTCTGGTACAACCTCCATGTTAGATAGATTCCTATATTTCCAGATGTTTAAATCTCTGATCATGTCTTCCCAGCCACTCTAAATATTGACCCATGCCAATATTAAACATCATATTTCACAATAACCCTCATCCAGTTTCAATACCTTTTGTTTAACTCTTACTGCTGTGAATCCTGTTGCCTAAATTTATTCGGAAAAAAAAAATCAACAAAGACAGACCATTACAAATATTCTTTCTTAGGCCTTTTAGGACATCTCTTTGTGTCTGAAAACCAATGAAATGCATCTGAAGTGTAGACACGGTTGTAGTGTAGGAACAACTGTACTTTGCTTGTAGTAAAATCTACAAACAATAACGTGATGATCTGTTTTAATCATTGAAGAATAAAGATTGGGAATGCAACATGATTAACTCCAATATCTTGCCTCCAAATAAAGCCATGAGTTGTTTTATTTCCATGAGAGAGCCCAGCTGCTTCATTTTAAAACACTGCAAACAAAAACAGGAAAAAAACAATATTAAGATCAGTCTGAAGAAGGGTCTCGACCCGAAACGTCACCCATTCCTTCTCTTCAGAGATGCTGCCTGTCCCGCTGAGTAGGGGCAAACCTACACAATATTAAGATCATAATGTTGTGGGTATTAAAGGCTACTGCCCTATTGACTGAGGGATGCCTCTTACTGAGTTCCTTTCTGTGCCTTTTAAGGAACACCAACCAATACTACATGCAATGGAAGTCATAACTTTCATGAGAATTGGGTTAAATTTTTTTGTTAATTTGGTTCACGACTCTTAACCACAATCACCAGAATATTGTTATCCCAGATGTCTGAGCTGGATTAGTGCCCACACAGCAGATCTTAAGAATCTAAAGCCTCTCACCATGTACCTAAAAAAGTAAATTGTTGCTCAAATCATTTTAAAAGTGTTACGGATTTTAAAGTCACGAGAGCACTGGTTCAAAACAACTTTGACTCTGTTGAATTCTGGCTGTTATGAATCTGCGGTGAAATAAATTGAGCATATTTGATTATGAATTGTGCCTTGGGCACATTTAGCAAAATAGCTGATGATCTGATATTAAGCAATGGAAAATTAATACAGAACCACTTTTCTTCTGAGTTTAAGGAGGAGGTGCGTTATGGTAGTGTTATATTAAGATATTTCTGTTTAAATATACCCTGCTTTACAACCATTAATATAAACTCTGAAATGACATGTTTTTATTAAGCATTGGTTCGGAAGCCACACTTTCAAATCTTGTCATTTAATGGTAGGTAAAAGTAATTAGGGAAAGCTTTTAAAGAGGTAAGTTTGTAAAGAGGATACAAAATGATCTGACACATTAACTGAAACTGAATTCACCAGAGACCTGAAGTTTAAATATCACAAGGTGAAATTAAAAAAAAACAGATGATGGGCATCAGAAATAAAAACTGCTGCTGCATAAACTGTTACTTATTTTACACGATTGGTCATTTGGCCTCACTTTCTATCTGAGATATTGCCTCTGTTCTGCTCATCCCTCGCCTGCCATCTCTGCTGCTGAAAACTGAATTATTTTCTCTCTTTCCCAGTTCTGAAGAAAAGTACCCGATATAAAGTGTTAACTGTCTCTGTTTCAGAGCTGCTGACCTGAGTATTTCAGGCTTTTTAGTTTAAATGTCAGGCTTTGGGCTGTCATGTGCCAGTGCAGGTCAGTGATGCTGCTGGTGATGATGAATGAACAAGACTTTACCAGGGGGGTGTTTTATAATGATAGCTGTTTGGTTGTGCAGAGATAATATAAAGTGCACATTGAGAGGCCTTAACAGAGGCATCACTGCAACAAAGGTGAATTTTTAATATGATGAATTACATTTGTATGGGTGCAGCAGAGAATGTGAATCTGGAGAATCTGTGTCAGGGAGTCAAGCGCAATGCATTCATTTATTGGTTTCACTTCACTTCTCTGGGCTGTCTGGAAGAGGCAGGTTATGGATTAGCAAATGTCAGTTGATCGATTAGATTGTTATTGCTGTAGATCATTGATTTTAATTGAGGAGAGGTTCTCTGGGGCTTCCAGAAACTCAACAGCGAATGCAAGGTGTGTACAAACAGCACAATAAGTGTTGCTGACAATTTCCTAATCAATGTTTACTTGTCTGCTGACTTTTTAATTGCTGGCTGCGTGAGATGATGGACCACAGTGAGGACACAGTTCAGCACATTGTCCAAGTATCCAACCGTGGCACAGTGGCAGAACTATTAGAATGGTCACCTCTCATTGTCAGAGACCTAGGTTCTCTGACAGTGAGAATTCTCTGCCTCAGAGGGCGGTGGAGGCCGGTTCTCTGGATACGTTCAAGAGAGAGCTGGATAGGGCTTTTAAAGATAGCAGAGCCATGGGGATATGGGGAGAAGGCAGGAACGGGGTACTGATTGGGGATGATCAGCCATGATCACATTGAATGGCTGTGCTGGCTCGAAGGGCCGAATGGCCTACTCCTGCACCGATTGTCTATTGTCTAATTCTGACCTTGTGTGTGTCAGTGTATTTGCACGTTTGCATGTTATTCCTGCAACTTTGTTGCTTTCCTCTGGCTGCCCCAATTTTCTTCTGCATCATAAGACATGCAGCTTGATAGGTTTATTGGACATGGTGAAGTGTCTTCTGTGTGTAGGTGAGTGGTTTAATCTAGGATGAATATGAATATGGGGGGAAATGGGATTAATGTAGGACTAGTTTAAAATGGGTGGATGGTGGTCAATACAGGCTTGAGGACTGTTTGACTGTATCTCCCATTGACTCTCTCAACACTTGAGTGGGTGCTTTGGGAGAATTAACACATAGTTTGTCCCATTGACGGAAGGCATTGGGTGGAGTGGAGCAGAGCTACGGGAGAAGCAGTGATGACTGACACAAGACAGTTAGCCTGGGAAAGCATTGAAATGTTGGGTGCACCATGCGTGAGAAAGATATTTTTATAAATAGAAAAGCCTCGAGAACTTGATTCTAGGATGACAAAGAAAGAAAACAGAGCTTTGGTAAATGGGTGAGATTGTATTTTAATGCTGAAAATGTAGAATAACATGTTTTAAAAATGAGCAGCCAGCAAATATTGTGGCTGAATCCTAAAGAGAAGAATATTATTATCATATTTATATATTATTTATATTTTAAATCTTGTGCTACAAACTGCTAACATTTACTTTCAGTACGACACTGCATTGTGCAGGCAAACATGTTGGGAAGGGTAAAGGACAGGGTGGTGGGATCGTTCATGCTGAGTGGGGAAGAGGGGGTAAATAGTAAGATTAAACGAGAACTTACCAGTTTGAAGTTTGATCTGTATTTTATGAGGAGTTACGATGAGGGATTACGTGAAGAACCCCGCAAAGACGCATGCGTGTCATTCTTCAAAGCAGCGATGTGAAATCACAGATAACTGTAATGACTAAACATAGTAAGATTAGAGAAGAGATACCAGTTGAGTATATGATCAAGGGTGGGAGCGGAGGGCACATAATCCCTCATCGTAACTCCTCATAAAATACAGATCAAACTTCAAACTGGTAAATTCTCGTTTAATCTTACTATTTTACTTCGGAGTCACGTGAGTGACTACGTGAAGATTTTAAAGCTCTGTGATTTCATGCCGTGGAAACGAGTCCATGCATCACGTCTGCCTTGATGACTGTAGGAGGAATTGTGTTAACATAATTTGGACATGAATTCGACATTGAAATCATAAAATTTATTAACACAAAATTATAACCCCTTTTTATGGGTTTAAATTAATTTACAGAACTTAAAATTGTTTCTGCAAACGTTCCAGGTTTCATTACTGGTTTGTTGTAAAATAGTTGGAATGTTTTTTCCCCTGACCATCATGCTGCCTTGAGGATTTGGTCCATTGGTACATCCAACTGTATCGCTGCCGATGTAGCTGCAGCCCTGGTGGAATGAGATTTTAAAATATCAGTATCCACCCCAGCCTGTGTTAGCACCTGTTTCAGCCATCTTGAGATGGTCTGGACCGTCACTCTTTTGTGTGGTTGCTTGTGGCTGACCAGAAGTGCCTTCTCATTGCCTCTTATGATTTTCGTTTTCAAGTTCAAGTTCAAGTTCAAGTTAGTTTATTGTCATGTGTCCCTGTATAGGACAATGAAATTCTTGCTTTGCTTAAGCACACAGAAAATAGTAGGCATTTACTACAAAACAGATAAATGTGTCCATATACCATGATATAAATATATACACACATGAATAAATAAACTGATAGTGCAAATAACAGAAAGTGGTTGGTAATAATCAGAGTTTTGTCCGAGCCAGTTTTAATAGCCTGATGGCTGAGGGGAAGTAACTATTCCTGAACCTGGTTGTTGCAGTCTTCAGGCTCCTGTACCTTCTACCTGAAGGTAGCAGGGAGATGAGTGTGTGGCCAGGATGGTGTGGGTCTTTCATGATACTGCCAGCCTTTTTGAGGCAGCGACTGCGATAGATCCCCTCGATGGAAGGAAGGTCAGAGCCGATGATGGACTGGGCAGTGTTTACTACTTTTTGTAGTCTTTTCCTTTCCAGGGCGCTCAAATTGCCGAACCAAGCCACGATGCAACCGGTCAGCATGCTCTCGACTGTGCACCTGTAGAAGTTAGAGAGAGTCTTCCTTGACAATCCGACTCTCCGTAATCTTCTCAGGAAGTAGAGGCGCTGATGTGCTTTTTTGATGATTGCATTAGTGTTCTCGGACCAGGAAAGATCTTCAGAGATGTGCACGCCCAGGAATTTGAAGCTCTTGACCCTTTCAACCATCGACCCGTTGATATAAATGGGGCTGTGGGTCCCCCTCCTACTCCTTCCAAAGTCCACA
Organism: Amblyraja radiata; assembly: GCF_010909765.2. NCBI lineage: Eukaryota > Metazoa > Chordata > Chondrichthyes > Rajiformes > Rajidae > Amblyraja > Amblyraja radiata. Next base: position 20,953,216 of record NC_045970.1, read on the forward strand.
ATCAGTTCCTTGGTTTTGCTGGTGTTGAGGGCCAGGTTATTGCGCTGGCACCATATGGACAGTTGCTCGATCTCTCTTCTGTACTCTGACTCCAGGTATAACGACAAATGTCTTACTATACAGAGACGGTCATCTGTTGGGTATGACCTAAATTGTATATTGAGGCCTGCTGATCCCTGTCTGTTCTGCTTTACTAATTCACAGATATGAAACGTAATATTTTCAGTTGAGGAAGTCATGTTGTCCAGTCTTAGTTTATGCAGTGACTGTACCCTCTGTGCCGTGACCAATGCCATTAGCATGACTGTTTTTAATGTCAGTCTGTGTAGGGACAGAGCTGTTGTTGGAGACCAATTCCTGAGTATCTTCAGGACAATACTTACATCCCATATTTGGGAGTACCTGGTTCTTGGGGATTAGTATTAAAAATTCCCCTCATAAGTTTTGTTACCAGTGGGTGAGTCCCAACAGAGTAACACTCTGTCCCCTGCCATAGGTAAGTCGATAGGGCACTTCTGGCGCAGTTGATGGCACTGTAATCTGCGCCCCTCATCATAGTGGAGGCCTGCCAGATATTCCAGAACAGACGGGATGTTCATGTCTCTGTGGGTGATGTTGCTTTTGTGACAATGCATCTCCCACTTCCTGATATAGACCAGATACTGTTTTTTGGTTGACTGTCTTTGGGCCGCCGAGATCATGTTCACTGTTCGGTCCGTCAGTCCCAGTTGTAGTAGAGGTGTTTTTAAACTCTACAAATTAATAAGTTCAAATGGTTATGGCATGGGTGGCTATCCCTTGTTACGGGATGTAGCAATAAATCAGGTCTATGTGGGATGGTGATACATGGTTCTAATACCATGTTTAGTACCACTGGGAACCATGGTTGAGTAGGCCAATCGGGTACTACCAAAATATCAGACGCAGAGTCTTGTTGTATTTTCCTTAATACCCGACTGATGAGGCAGAAAGGAGGGAATGCATAAATAAACAATTTCCCCCAATGCAGCGAAAATGCATCTGTCGCCGCTGCCCCAGGTCTGGTTCCCATGAAACATAATTTGCTAACTGGTGGTTAAGTCTGGATGCGAATAGATCGATATCTGGTGTTCCATATCTTGCTGTAATATCAGCAAATACTTTTTTATTCAACATCCATTCGGTGTTTTCATTAAATTTGCATGACCTGGTGTCTGCCACTAAATTTAGTCTTCCTGGTAGGTAAGTGGCTGACATCCAAATATCTCTCTGGATACACCATTGCCAAATTGTATTAGCCAGATTGTCACATGATGTCGATTTGTTTCCACCCATGTGGTTGATGTATGCTACCACGGTGGTATTGTCTATCTGTAGTCTAACATGCTGGTGATATGACCCAGTACAATATGACTTTAGGCCATGGAATGCACCCAACATTTCCAGGTAGTTTATGCCCAGTGTGAGTAATAATGATGCCTCCTGAGCAGTCCATCTACCTCCACAGCTGGTGATGGTATTGGTGGCTCCCCACCCAAGTGCACTGGCATCAGTTTGTAGTACCATGGAAGGTTACTGACAATGATTAGATTGGAACAAAGCCAGATGTTATCTATCCACCATTTTAGTTCCATTTTAGCTTTGATTGGTAGTTTCATAGGTCTGTCAAAGTGACCTGCATTGATTTTGAGTGCTTGTATTTTTGCTCTCTGTAAGTTTTGGTAATGTAGAGGTCCAAATTGTGTGGCTGGAAAGGCAGCCACCATTTTGCCAATTACTTTTGCTACCAATCTGATGGATGGTTTGCTGATGTCAATGAGGTTATTGCAAGCCTCTATTAAATCTCTAGCCTTTCCCTTAGGCAGAGTCACCGACATGTGAACTGAGTCAATGGTGAACCCCAAATAGTCCATAGTAGTGGAAGGCGTTAGTTTAGATTTAACTGGATGGATAATAAATCCCAGTTTTTCAAATAACTGTTTTGTGGCTGTTACGGTTTGTTTGGCCAATTCCAAAGTTTTGCCCACAATGAGTATGTCATCTAAATATGCCATGACCATGTGTTTTCGTTTCCGTAGAAACACTAGAGCTGGTTTCAAAATTTTTGTAAACAGCCTGGGGGCTGATGATAACCCATTTGCAGTGCTTTATACTGCCAATGTTGCCCCTTCCAGTTGAATTTTAAGTAACATCTGTGGTCACCTCGTATAGGCACTGAATAGTAAGCATCTTTTAAATCGATGCTGGCCATGAAGTAACCTTTGGAAATTAATTGTTTAGCAGTAACAAAGGTTTCCATTTTGTAGTGAATATATTGTACAAATGTATTCAATTTTGTCAGATCTATGATGATGCGACAACCACCATCTTTTTTGTTTTTGGTAAATATATTGGACACGAATTCTAATGGTTCGTGTTGAGTTTGCTCAATTACACCTTTTACGTAAAGCTGCTCCAGTTCAGCTTGCGCTTCTGATTTTTCTTTATCAGAAAGCACGAACATTCGGTTCGGTATATGTTGAACTGGAGGGCTGTACTTGTGTATAAACTCTATTGTATATCCCTGGATACTGCTTAAGATGTAAGTATCGGTTGTTAACATGCTCCATGCATTCAGAAAAGAGTGTAATCTCCCACCAACCTCCATGCTCCCTGTATTTTTTAGGGAACCAGACCCACCTACCTCCATAGTTACCAGTGGCAGGTTTACTTCTTTTTGTAGGTTCTTCGCTGCTGTTGTTGCGCTGGTGTCTGGATTTGTGATTTGGTTGGCGTTGGAGGTCCGCGCATCTTCCAAGAAGGCCGGCCTGGGCCATGGCCTAAAAAAGACTCATGTTTTGAGTACCGGGCCTTCGAGCTTTCACCAGTCATTCTTGTTCTGCTGGTGGGTGCGTAGGGGTGCTAGGTATCTTAATGTGGTGTCCAGTACAGCCTGGTTTAGAGACATATAGTCTATACTGGCAGCTAGCTTTGGCTCCAGATTTTTACTAGTCTGGTCTGGCTGTATGAAATTGGACACCATGTCCAGTAGGTTCTTTCGTTCCTGCACCCCTTGCACACTTGTCTTTCCTTCTGCGGACCCCTCTTCCAGGTCAGCCCAGAACTGACCCGCAGTGCTTCCCTCTGATGAGGTAGAAGCACTGTGCAGCCCTTCAAGAGGTACTGCTGTGGGTTTATCATAGGGCCCACTGTGACCCGACTCCATCTCCCGGAGTCTGTCACGTTGGAGCAAATGCTCCACACACCGCTCCATCCGGCTCCAGCGCTCACGGTCGCTGGCCGCCCGCGGTTGTTCAAAGTCGGACTCCTCTGAGTCCACGACCTTGTTTGTTTTTTGTCTCGCCTTACCGCCCGGCCGCGGAGTGGATCTGGCCGGTGCGGAGGCGACATCGGGCACAGCTGATCCCATTATAGGCGATTCAAGTGCCGCTGGCCGCTGCTAGCCCACCAGCTTTGTCGCAGCCCGTTGGTTTATCCACCTGTAATCAGCATGGGAAAACACAAAAAGACCGCAGCTCTTACCTGCAGGTCCTGGTTTAAATTGTCGCTACGGGGGAATGTCGTTCCACCCCGCCTCCTGCCGTTTTCGACTTGTCAAACGTCGACGGCCCCATCTGAATAGACTCCCGCCCGTCCGTGGTGTTCTGGCCGGCGCGGGACCAAAAGTCGGCACAGCTGATCCCTTACGGGGCTTGTGCCTTCAGCTGCTGCTGGCTCCCGCAACTTTGCGGTCCTCCCCAGCCAGCTTCACTCGCAGCACTTGTGGACATTATTTTGTCCAGCTTCCCCCCCTGTGTAAAAACAGCGCGGGGACAAAAACTACCGCAGAGTAAATCACTTACCTGCAGGTCGCGGTTTCAAACTCACCGCTGCGGGGGAACGCTCCACCCCGCCTGTCGTTTCGCAAGCGTGAAAGCGATATGACACGCATGCGTCCTGGCGGGGTTCTTCACGTAGTCACTCACGTGACTCCGAAGTAAAATGGTGAGTGGCCTGCAAAGTGTGGACAGAGTGGATTTAGGATTCCCTTCACTCCCAAGATGCAAACAGTCCTAATGGGCCTGCCGTGGTCACGCAGGTGAACTCAACAACCAAGAGAAGGTTCCAGGCCATTTATGTGGCAGTTCTTTTGAGACTGGGGGGGTTATGTTGCTACTGGCATCGAACACTCAAACTGAGCTTGGGTGTACATGGTGCAGGAAGGAACTGCAGATGCTGGTTTACACCCAAGATAGACACAAAATGCTGGAGTAACTCAGCCGGTCAGGCAGCATCTCTGGAGAGAAGGAATGAGAAGGAAGCAGTGTGTAGAGGGAATGGATATGTTGTTCTCCTGCCATTTTCCACTAGCAGCTACTTTATAAAGAGGGCAGATAACGCTTGAAAACTGTCCTTTATGTCACATAATAAATTCACATTCATAGCTAAGCTCGAACTACCAAGATCTGTCAGTGCTATTTCTTACCAACTCAGAGAATTCGACATCAGTAATGTTATTTAAACAGATAATTAACTGTGCGCTAATTAACTCCTGGTCCATCTTTACAGCATGCTTAACAAGTTAACTTTCATGAGTGGCAGGTTACACAATATCTGCTTTATAGTAATGTTACAAGCACTCAATATTTCACTCACCAATCAAGTTCCTGCACTTTGAAAATATGGTGAACTTTTAATTAATGGCAAGTAATGACTTGCTGAAGGAAGCGGCCTTTTATCTTGGACAGAAATAAAATGAATTAAGAAGAAATCCTAAATGTAATGATCATGTCTTAAAATGATGTACAAAATACGATTTATGCAAGTAACACTCAGCCACTTGAATACAAAATAAAATCCATCTATATCTAAGCACAAAATCAATGTTTTTCCATTGCTACAAATGTCTATATTGACAGTATCTATTCTATAAGTATTGTACCGCATTAATCAAGAATTTCACTCGTGAAATACAGTTCACATTTTCTTGTTTTTACTTTTGAACTCTCATGCCGTAAACAGTTTTCACTTCACCCTAAAGATTCTGGCATGTAATAGTGAAAAATTAGCCTTTCTGCTGTTGATTTCTACTTCAAAGGCCGAAGAGGGAATTGTGCAATGTGCAGTTGGTTAAAGAAGCTGGAATTTTCCCTTCATTCTTTCCAATCTCAATAAACTGTTCAAACTTCCCAGGGAGATTGCTTCGGAACACTAGTGTTTGTCATCTGTAATGTTTTGGGAAGTTTGTTGGAAGCCAGTGTGTACAAGGACAAAGAGTGAGCAGTTTAGATGTATTAGCTATCCTGTAAAATAGACACAAAGTGCTGGAATAAGGTCAAAGGTCAAAAACTTTATTTGCCATTTGTGCTTACACACATAGGAACTCTTGTGCGGCTATTCAGAGAGTCAAGTCAAGTCAAGTTAAAAATTAAAATTAAAAATTAAAAAATTAAAAAAAATTAAAAAGACACACAGAAGACACATAATCCATAAAAAACACATACCACTCCAGAAATAAAAAAAAGAAAATGCCTAAAACCCTATACAAAGGGGAAAGTGAGAGCATTGTAACTTGCACAAACCCTATATCAGGACATCAGTTCATTTTGTTTTGTTTTGGCCAAGAGTCTCACTGTTGCAGGGAAGAAGCTCTTAAAAAAGCGTGTTCTATTTGTGGCGATACTGTCCGCTCGTCTGTGCCTGAGGTTGTATGTGCAGTTTTTGTGTTTGAGCAGGGAATGAGCTGGATGTAGTGTGTCTCTGATGATTCTCTCTGCTCTTTTTTGACAGCGCTGTGTGTAGATTGTGTCCATGGAGGGGAGTTCAGTTCTGATGATCCTCTCTGCAGTCTTTATGACTCTTTGCAGAGCCTTCCTCTCTGTCTGTGTGGTGTTTCCATACCACACCGTGATGCCTGTGGTGAGGATGCTCTCTATCAGTCCTTTGTAGACCTGGGTGAGAGGGCGACAGTGCAGACCAGCTTTTCTGAGCAGCCTGATGAAGTACAGTCTCTGCTGGGCTTTTTTCACTGTGGCTGCAGTGTTCAAAGTCCAGTTCAGATCTGATGTTACTTGTAATCCCAGGTATCTGTAACTGTCAGCCCTCTCCACCACAGTCCCCTTGATGATGAGGGGCTGCAGGGGGGGTGGATTTTTTCTGAAGTCCATTATTATTTCTCTTGTCTTGTCTGTGTTGAGGCTGCGTCTCTGGATAGGTGACATTTCGGATCGGGACCCTTCTTCTGACTGAAAGTACCGGGGAGGGAGGGGAGGAAGAACCGGAGGCAAGGACATTTCAGGACTGGGAACAAATGATAGGCAAGGTGGTGCCCAGGCCGGCCAATTGTTGGTTAGGGAAGGTGTGATCTCAAGAAGGATACACATCTAGTGAACAATGGAACGGGTTAAACAACGTGGGCGAGGGAGGGGAATGTTAGTAGAAGTTACTTTAAATTAGAGAATTCAAAGTTCATACCGCTGGGGTGTAAGCTACCCAAGTGAAATATGAGGTGCTGTTCCTCTAATTTGCATGTGGCCTCACTCTGGCCATGGAGGAGGCCCGGGACATAAAGGTCCATATGGGAATGGAAAGGGGAGTTGACATGGTTGGCAACTGGGAGATCCCGTAGGCCTCGGTGGACTGAGCGTGTGTTCAGCGAAACGGTCGTCAAGTCTACCTTTGGTCTCACTGATGTACTGGAGTCCTCATCGGGAACATCGGATGCAATAAATGAGGTTTGGAGGAGGTACATATGAACCTTTGTCTCACCTGAAAGGATTGTCGGGTCTCTGTATGGAGTCGAGGGAGAAGGTGTTGCATCTCAGGCAGTGGCTTTTCATAAGTGTTAGGAGCAGAATTAGGCCATTCGGCCCATCAATTCTCTGCCATTCAATCATGATTGATTTAGCTTTCCCTCTCAACCCTATTCTCCTACCTTCTCCCCATAACCCCGACGCTTGCACTAATCAAGAATCTATCAATCTCGGCCTTTAAAATATCCATTGATGGCCTCCAGAGCCGTCTGTGGCAACAAATTCCACACATTCACCACCCTCTGACTAAAGAAATTCCTCCTCATCTCCTTCCTATGGCCTCTGGTACTAGACTCTTCCGCTAGTGGAAACAACCTATCCACTCTATCCAGGCCTTTTACTATGCGGTAAGTTTCAATGAGGTGTCCCCTCATCCTTGTAAACTCCAGCGAGTACAGGACCAGTGCTGTCAAATGCTCATCACATGTTACCCCAATCATTCCTGGGATCATTCTCGTTAACCTCCTCTGGACTATATCCAATGCCAGCACATCCTTCCTCAGATATGGGGCCCAAAACTGCTCACAATACATCAAATGCGGTCTGACCAGTACCTTATAGAGCCTCATTGTTACATCCATGTTTTTAATATTCTAGTCCTCTCTAAATAAATGCTAGCATTGCATTTGCCTTCCCTACTACCGATTCGACTTTCAAATGAACTTTATGGGAATCCTGCACCAGCACTCCCAAGTCCCATTGCACCTCCGATTTCTGAATTCTCTCCCCATATAAAAAACTGTCTAAGTCTTTATTCCTTCTACCAACATGCATGACTCCACACTTTGCTGCACTGTATTCCATCAGCCACATCTTTGCCCACTCTCCAAACCTGTTCAAGTCCTTCTGCAGAGTCCCTGCTTTCTCTGCACTATCTGGCCATCCACCAGGCCGTGCCAGCCCAAACCTCCTTCTATTTGTGGTTCACAAAACACTTGTGTGCATGTGTTCATGGGAAAGGTTGATTACATTCAGAAAGAAAACGATTAATTCATGGTAAATTCCACCGAAAAAATTTGCAAAATCTGTGGCCAAGTTTGAATTAGTACAATGACATGTCTGGCTATTTGTAATTTTACAAACCTTGTACCTTTATCAAACTATGTGTTGTTTGTTGAATACTGATAGACTCGTCTAATAATTTCATCTGGTGGGGTTGAATTGAGAGGATTTTGAGCTCACAGTTGAAACCGGAGAAATGTACTAATAAATCAAACAAATTCTTACAAGGGCCAATTATTGAGCCCAATTGTAGTACCACATGTTCTGAATTAAGTAAGCAATGAGTTAAATGCAACAAGAAATTAACTCCAGACATATGAGAGGGCACTGTTTCCCTGAGCCGACTGTCTTAGTAATTGCTCTGTGCTTAGAATGCACATTAGTGTTGGAAAGGCCAATTAAATTTATTTAACCCAGATACTCAGGGCACTAGTTAGCGTGCTGCATTATTAAGTTCCACCCACTTTCTATCTAAAATATAATTGTTATTGTATCTTAATGAAGCCATTAACTGTTTGCAACTACTATCATGACAACAGTTAAAATACTGCAATTTATTTGTTTGTTTATTATGATGCTTTGAAGTGTATTATAGATTAACACTGCTTTCATTTTATGGCAGATCTCTTTGATTTTTATCCATTTTATGTGTCATGCACTATTTTTCTCTTTTAGTTTCTTGCTACTACTATTCTATCACATGAACGGTGTTAAATAAATGCACCAGAGCAAAGTGCTTGGAGAGTTCAAGCAAGGATTAATGTGGTGGCAAATTGAAAAAGGCAGAGCACTGTCTGACCAGACAGCTGTGTGCTGACTCTGAAACACTCATCGATACTTTTCAATCTGCTTCATGCCAAGTAATTTCATTGCTGACACATGCAGTCCAGTGGATCAGCATACTATTGGGAAATCATAATGGGAGCAGTCTTACAAATGATTTCTTTATTAGACTTCATAACATTAATAGTTTTTGAGGACCATCTTGGTTAACTTTCTGATTAAATGAATGACTGCCAATGGAGATATTTTTTGCACAGAAGTAGAATTGATAGTTTCCTTGTTGTGTTAGATTGTAGTGAGAATGTGACAGGGCATGGAATGTGTCAGGATTTTTATCTCTGACTGAAAGCATTAAGCTCTGGGTGTTATTTTTCTACAGCTTGAAATCTCAGGTAATAGCCCAATAGCTTGATTTTATTCCGTCTGCACCATCAGAAAACTGATCTCCCTCTTACCTTAATTTTTGTAGTCATCAGACCTTCTTGCTGAGATCTTTGCTAATTAAATCCTTTAGGAATTATATATTTAAAATGTTGTAATTACAATGTTGGTCTCTATGCACAAATGAATGTGTTAAATATTAGGGTGACATTTTTCAAACCATAGCTTTTTGTAGCAATTTTATGTAAACCTGCTTTGCTGCCATTGTCCGGGTCTAGTTTTTGCTATCTGGCTGATATTCGACAGGAAGACAGTTAACAAACTACCCCTGATCCAGGGCTGCCAACATTGGGTGAGAGTTGGGCGTGAGAAATTGCGAGAGACCAAGCCCGAGGGAGCATAGCGACTGAGGGGTGAGGAGGGTGTGGGAGGGGGGTGTTCCCCCTCCCATTGGTATGGAGCTTTTGCATTTTTCAGCTTGAAATTGTGCAATCTGGTGTGTAGCGAGTCTTTTAAATTACACTTGAATGCAATATTTATGCTTTAAATTGGATTAGCTATGAATAAGGTTAGGCTAAATTACATTCCTAATTACATTCCACAGTAGAGCCAGGCTCTGATCAACAGGTGCAGCACATGAATGATCTTAGTGTATTCATGTATGGAAATCAGATTATAATCAAGCACTTGGCACATGTTGACTAACCTGGGTCTCACTGCACACCTGGTACTACTCCTGACCCTGACTCCAGTTGTATACCATCTCTCATTCCTAACCCTACCTCAGTGAGGTAAATAAACATAATAGTTGAGAGGAAAATGACAATAGTGCTACATTTCCAATATTTAACTGAAGGAAATAATGGGTTATCGGGGCTGTATGTTGCGACAGACAGCCTGACACCTTGCATGTCATTTAAATATTACACTTATCCCATCCCTCTGGATATTCCGGATTAATAAATTAATGTTTTGCCAACTAATTATAAATCAGGCTACTTACAAATCAACAACATTAGCCAACTCCGAAACACGAAGTGCTGAGCATTGGGATCCAGACATCATGAACAACTGGCCTCAGTTGCCCGCTCACATCTGGCAGTGCTCTCCGTCTGAACCAGGGGCTGCGGAGCATTTTTGAAAGTGGGGGGACTGAGCGATCACTGATCACTGGCCTTAAGGCACTGGAGCGACCGAGTGGGGGGAGGGTGTGGGAGGTGGGTGCCTTTTGAAATTTGATGTATTCAAATCATGTTTTAGTGCAATGTAGAAGTATGATTTCAATGTTTTTTTGTTTAAAGTATTTTTAAGAGGTAACTTTTTAAGGTGTAACTTTTTCCACACTAAGGATGGTGGGTGTATGGAACAAGCTGCCAGAGGAGGTAGTTGAGGCAGGGACTATCCCAACATTTAAGAAACAGTTAGACTGATAGGACAGGTTTGGAGGGATATGGACCAAAAGCAGCTAGTGTAGCTGGGACATGTTGGCGGGTGTGGGCATGTTGCGCCGAAGGGCCTGTTTTCACACTTATCACTATGACTACACTATACCTTCACCATGCATGAATGCTTCAAAATCAAGTGGTCGAATTTTATTGCCATGTACTCAAACATATAAGCATAGAAAATAGGTACAGGAATAGGCATTTGGCCCTTCGAGCCAGCACTGCCATTCAATATGATCATTGCTGTTCATCAAAAATCATTACCTCTTTCCTGTTTTTTCTCAATATTCCTTGATTTCGCTAGCCCCAAGAGCTAAATGTAACTCTATCTTGAAAATATCCAGCGAATTGGCCTCCACTACCTTCTGTGGCAGAGAATTCCACAGATTCACAACTCTCTGGGTGAAGAATGTTTGTCCTCATCTCAGTCCTAAATGGCCAAACCCTTTTCTTAAACTGTGAGGCCCCTGGTTCTGAACTCCCCCAACATCGGGAACGTTTTTCCTCAGTCACAGTAAGTGAAAACCTAGCAGGCAAGCAGGATGCTTTCTCCAACATCCCCCATTTGAAGGTCACTATCTTCCACCGCTTCTACCCAGTGCTTGGCACCTACTTCCAGCAGCCACTGGTTGTCCCCCAAGCCGCAGCCTGATCCATGCCAGTTACCAGAACAAATTCGGCACAGACTCTCACGGCAGCGGCGCAACGCTTCTGATGGCCAGGGACTCTTGCACTGAGGCTGCTCCATGGCCGGAGCTGCAGCGAGCGACTCGCCAGCCCGGCAAACACTCGCCAGCCCTGGCTCCCCGTCTGCATCTGCCCCCCGCCGTTGCTTCTGCTTCCATCCCTCTCTCAACCCCGGCTCTCCAACACCCGTGGCCCATGCAGTCGATGCATTCTGAAATTTTCGTTGATCACAGAATTTCTCACAACAGAGCGTGAGAAATTTGTGATCAGCGTGAGAGCATGGGAATTTGGCCAATTGCGTGATTCTCACGCTGAATGCGTGAGAGTTGGCAGCCCTGCCCGATCCCACTGCTTTCTCGTGGGTTGAACATTTATACTCTTGAGCAAGCCCGTGGTAAAATGGCAGTTAGTTCCTCCTTTAAGAATGCAGGTCAGGCTAGTTAGAATCTATCTTCTAGTTTTATGTCTTGTTCTGGATTGGGACAAAAGGTCAACCCCACAAATAGCAGAACAAGTCCTGAGGGCCAATTGGCTTAAGAGGTTAAGAACTCATGGACAACCCTACATATGAATTACATTCTATAATGTTACTAAAATCAAACATCTAAATAGGTTTGTTCCTATGAGCAGCAGACTGTAATTGTTCATCCTTTTCAGTAATGTATACTTTTGATGTAATTGTTACAAACAGTAGTGATATATTTAGCACATTGAGTGATTTCCGTGTATTTTCTGACGGACAAAATTGACTTATGGACATCAGTACAAATCAGTCTAAAGAAGGGTCTCGACCTGAAACATTACCTATTCCTTCACTACATAGATGCTGCCACACCCGCTGAGTTTCTCCAGCATCTACCTAGTACAATTGGAATCCTTTCATTACCTGGAGACTGTTCGTAACCCAGTTCCTATTGCTGGTATCACTGGGGCCTGACTATAATTTTAACAATCTTAACCTAAAACCTTCATGATTTCCCTGCTCGGCCGACAATGTAGTTAATGGTTCATGTGCCAGCCAAATATCTCACCTGGAAAAACTTAGCAGGTCCAGGTAATATCTACGGAAATAGGAACAGTTAACATTACACGTTTCTCTTTCCACAGATGCTGCCTGATCTGTTTAAATTTTCCTGTATTTCTGTTTTCATTTCAATTTCCAGCATCTGCAGATTATTTTTGATTTTCACAGTGATTTACTGGTATATATTTTTCTGTATTTCCCAGTGTCTTGTATAATCTATGTTTAATTAATGTTTTATGCGCTGTCTGAGTCTGTGTGCCAGTGATGCTGCTGTAAGCAAGATTTCCATTGTTCCTGTACCCCACCGCACAATAAACCAGACTAGGTTTAACTTGACACATTGATAACAGGGACTAAAGCTGGGTGACAAGTAGAGCTCTGTGGCACTTAATTTCAGTGTGTTGAGGTCCCTGAACGTTTAAAGATGTCACTTACAAAGAGCATGCATAGTCTCAGCAGGAAGTGTAGCGGCCACTGAATCTGCAAAGGCATTGGAGAATACAAAGCAATCGTCTTCCGCTAGCAGGCAAACAGTGAGTTGTTGGTTTAACTGCAGCACTCCACAACACAGCTTTAATCTTGCACAGCTAATTGGCACGATGCACCTCCCCCCAGCAATATATAAATGGGTCATGAACTCTTTATGGCTTACTTGATTATTTAGTCCAGCCACTGCTGCAATTCTGCACATTTCAGTGGGATTTCCCCACACTAGCCTACATTTGGAGTAATCTACAGGGACTGGCCTGGCTGGTTCAAATTTACTTTATTGGTGACTTAAAGATACACAGCTTGCAGAACTGAATGGTTTAGAAGACCGAACCCTGGGAATGGAGGATGAGTGGAAAGTGATTAAACTGAGCAGGACAAGCTGCTGGAGAGTGGAGGAGGAGGTGGGGAGGATGAGATCTCAGCAGGAGGGTGAAGAGGGAGGAGCTCTTTCACCTGAACTTCATTCGGCAACGACTGTGACATATGTGGTTCACAAATCACGCTGTGACTGATAATTGTCATCTGTTGCAGCCATAGCTATAACCACAGAATAGGCCCAGCACTGCACTGGCCGTGGCTTTTAAAATGTCTGTGGTTTTAAACGTGCATTCTTGTCGCTGGAGGTTGAAGGAACATCTTGCAATTGGCTGCATTGTAGAGGTTAGAGAGGCTCTCTGTTCAGGCAGTGAGTCATGGCAAGTTTTTCTTGGAAAGCAGACTTCTCCATATGCAGAACCGCGCGGACTGAACATGCACTGCTTTGCATCTTCCCTCTCTCAACACTGCCATTTCCCTTGAACTAGTGGATTCTGCTGCCTGATGCAGCCAGTGTCTAGCTGTTGATGAGGCATTGTGCAGGTGTGCTGGCACAAGTCACCGTGCCTTCACACTACAGGAATCCAGTCTCCCACTTAAATTGAATAGGAGGGTGGTTGCTGAGCAGCAAAGTTTATCTACAATTATGAACTAGCTCGTGGTTCCTGTTTCAAAGCAACCCACACCCATGGAGCAAGCATAAAATAAGTCACGCTGGCATGAGGAATATATTAAAGCACAACGTCGACATTTTCCAGCCACATTTTTTTCCTGTCTGGTTTATTTTGCCAGAGCCCTGGGAGGATTCAACAGCCTGTATCACAAGCTTGCCACATTATGAAACCCTGGCCTCTATAGGTATGGGTGAAGAGCTGACAGAGGCATGAAGGAGAATGAACAAAGGAACGGAAGGTAGCAGTGCAGCTAATCCCTTTTCTGTCAAGTCTCTAGTTATCAAATAATTAACAAGTAAAATTATAACGTCAACCACAATTTCACTGTCATTAACAGTCCCACACTCAATAACCTCTCTGGGTTCCTGAGTAATACTCTGTCCTCTTTCCACAATATAAAGAGATAAGCCAACAAAAAAAATAAGTATTGTAATCTCAAACTGTGAATTAAATGGTGACATTAGACACACACACCAACTAATCCACTTGGGCTTTATCTTGGTGCCTCTAACAACTGTCCATGCCCCTTGTTCTTGCTTCTTGTTCTTCACCAATGCCCAGGTAGATTTCTGAGTACCTGAACCAAGGTTGAAGTGTCGGAAGCGGAGAGGAGGAAAGAAGTTCTGCATCTAGGTGGACGGTACTGTGCCGCCGTGGATGGCACAATGGTGTAGCGGTAGAGTTGCTGCCTTACAGTGCCAGAGACCTGGGTTCAATCCTGACTATGGGTGCTGTCAGTACAGAGCTTGTATGTTCTCCCTGCAACTGTGTAGGTTATCTCTGGGTGCTCCGGTTTCCTCCCACATTCCCAAGACGTGCATGTTTGCAGGTTAATTGGCTTCTGCAACTTGTTCCTACTGCACAGGTGATCGCTAGTTGGTCGGGACTTAGTAGGCACGAGCCTATTTCCACGCTGTATCTTTAAAACATAATCTACAGCTTCTCAGTCAGAAGCAATTGGGGATGTTTTTAATAATTATTTGGGTTTATTTAAATAATTTGTATATGCCTCCAGAAGAAGGGCCATGACGGAAGACCATGCCTAGGTCTCTAGTCAAGACCCACTGACTTACTCCGGCAAGCTAATGACCCACTGACTTAATCCAGCATTTTTTGTTTTGCTTTTAGATACATCTGTTCATTTGAGATATGTAGAACTAGTTCAGAGGCATTTGATAGCAGCGGGCTTTTGAAGGATTGTTAGAATGTTTCGTTGTTGCCACTTGAGGACTAGTTTAGAGTTTATAGATACAGCGTGGAAACAGGCTCTTCCGGCCCACTGAGTTCTCGCCGACCAGTGATCCCCGCACACTAGCTCTATCTTACACACACTGGGGATAATTTCCAATCTTTACCGAAGCCAATTAACCTACAAACCTGTATGTCTTTGGAGTGTGGGAGGAAGGCAAAGCATCCAGCGGAAACCTACGTGGTCACAGCGAGTATGTACAAAATATGTACAGATGGAACTCGTAGTCAGAATTGAACCCAGGATGTCTGGCGTTGTAAGGCAACAACTCACTGTGCTACCCACTGCAGCTCAGTACCATCCACCTAGATGGGGGACTTCTTTCCTCCTCTCACCTTCTGACAGTTCAACCCTGGATCAGATACTCAGAAATCTACCTGGGCACAGGTGAAGAACAAGAAAAAGAGGCAGTTCTAACAGTTGTTAGAGGGATCAAGAAGATGGTGTGCGCGTCCTGAAGTCTCACTCCATTCCACAGGATGGTTGTCAGTTGCAGAGGTTCGACTCGGTTGGCCCTCCATGTTAAAGGCACGCTGATGTCAAGCCAATAGGTACAGTAGAGAAAGCTTCAGGCTGCAAGCCGGATATAGGATGATCCAGCCCATTGTTCTTCCTGATCCATCTTTTACAACTTTCCTGATGAGGAATTTTGCTCAAAGTGATGAGATAAGCAGTGATCTATAACAGGCCACTGTTGATCCATCTCAGTGGCAGTGTTAAAATGGCCAGCTCCACAAATTCATAAGACGTAATATTTCATACACTGTAGAACAATGAAATACACATAGAAACATATTGCAGGCACCAATATTCCACCTAATGTTCCCTTGGATGTGAAGTTTGGCCTTCCAACTGTAAAAAATTAACATCAGTAACCTTCATTTATCATTTTTAAATTAGGAGCAAATGCATTCTGTTATTTCTTTGCACATAGTAATTAATTTCAGCTTAGGAAAATAACAAATGTCACCCTGGAGAGAGGTGCACTGGAACTTTGTAAACAGCACAACATGTGTTCATTGTAACCTTTGGAGAGAAAGAAAATATCCATTGTTCTCTGTGGTCTTGCCAGAGTAACAGCAGCTTTGCTGACACAAAGATTAATAGGCTTATTAAGCAGAGCAAATTCCGCTCCTCATGAGTTTAACCCAATTCCCAGCTGAAATGGGATGTCAATGTGAAAAACTGCAATCAAATAAATATTGAGAACCGAGTTCATTTTAAAAATAATATATACACTCATTTAGGAGTTGAAAATGTTAGATGTAGAGGACATAAATTGACTGCTCTATTGTGAACATTGCCACGGGTGAGGCACTAATGTCATTTTTAATAGGCTTCTTGTAAACGGGGAACTCCAATGGTGACTTTGCACTCATGTGCGAGTTTAATGTATGTCTGCTTCTAATGTATCTGTCTCTTCCTCCTTTAAGCTGTGCCTTGTTTAGTGGTTAACCTCCAGGGTGCTATTGGCTTTCTGATGCATTGTCCAAAATAGTTACATTTCACATGCGCTTCCTCAGTGAGTACAGGTAGCCCTGGGTTATAACAGGGTTCCATCCCTGAGAACGGATCGTAACCCACACTATCTAAAGATTTTTGCCTCCACCACAGTGAGGAGGTGCTTGGAGGATACACTGTGGTGGATGTTAATTTGTGTTTATTGTTGTTTTTTATTGTATGTATGACTGCAGGCACGAAATTTCGTTCAGACCGTAAGGTCTGAATGACAATAAAGGTATTCAATTCAATTCAATTCAAATAAGAAATGATCAAAAACAGTGTGTGGTAGAGGATTACAGAAGAGCTGTGAGGGGAGAGCGAGCAGGCGTGGGAAGAGCAACTGGCCTCGCTGACTCATGGAGTGAGTCTGCTCAGCCCTCATGCCTCCGCACGACTGTCCCCTGCCCTCGACTGCTGTGGCTTGAGGGAAGAGGGAAGTCAGCAGAAATGCCCTGTTCCCATCTGGCAGAAGATGACTGCAGTCCTGCACCATCCGCCAAATCCATCGCAGTCTCTCAAACGCTTATTCGCGTACGGAGTGGCCATACTTTGGACATTTGTAACCCCGGGAGGACCTGTACCAGATTCTGACTGCAACTAACATTGTTGCAACCCCCCATCCTATCTCAATATAACATTTGCACACTTTCATTCTGAACAAATATAGCAGAATGATGTTTAAATGATCAGAGAATGTTGCATCCAGGTGAAAAGGCCCCATTGCAAGCTGAGCATGCAAATGTGGCAACAAAAAATCAGAGACTGTGAAGGGAATTAAATAATTGATATTTTGGGTCATGCCTCCTTCATCTGGATTCACTCCAGATTCCAGGATCTGCAATCCTTTGAGTCTGTAAATATGGAGCAAATTTGCAATAGCAAGGTCCCACAAACTTAATGACCAGATTTCAAGTGAAATGTTGCCCCGGTTCTTTTATGTTGATGTGATGTTGATGGAGAGCACTTTTGATCTATCACTGGAGTGGGGACTGGCACTTTGGTGCTCCCATCTCAACAGTGGACAATAGCTTTTTGGCTCAGAAGCCAAATGAGCCGCGGTTGAAAGAGTTCGGACTATAATCAATGAATTCTGGGCATAATTACTTTTGCTGTTTATTTTTTAGATTTATAACGATTTGTTATTAAATTCATCTCAAATGATCTTGGTATCAAATGGAACAAACAATTCCGACATTCAGTTAGTTCTGCTACAATGCATATTTCCATGATAAGAATTGAATATAACACAATTGATGAATTAGGGAACACTCTTTGCATTATGGCAGCCAAATTAATTATAATCCAATTTCAATCAGCAACTGGAGAACCACATAAATGTTATTTTGGAAATTGAAGAGCAGTAAAAAAAAAAAGATGCCTTGGATTTAAACAGTATAGGGGAAAAACTGTTTCGATTTAACCTCCCCACAGTAATCGGACATCAATGTTACTTTAGAGCACAACTACTTTAACTGGTTGAAATGGACAAGCAACGACACTTCTGACTCTTCTGAAACTCTATTAAACAATGTAACATACAGCCTTAAGTATTTTTAGCTTGCGGTAACAAAAATAAATTTACTGCGACTGAAAATACTTTATTTTTGAAAATCCTGTGGGAAAAATAACTGTCATTGCAAGTTGGAAACTCTAGTCCCTAAATCTCTTTCACCCATTGACACAATTGTCTTTATAACATGATTTTCTTAAACACAAAGTGCAATATAGTAGCACTACCTCTATACTGTTTCCAATGGCCAATTAATTAATTAGGAGCTTTTAGGAACTAGCTGATCTCTGATATGCCAACATTGGGGCTGGGTATGTACCTGGGAGTTTTATGGGAGAAATTTCTTTTTTTTCTCTATGGAGTTCTAATCAAAATGTTGTGTTGACTAGAGCCAAAATTAAAATGGAATAGTTAAATTTGAGTGGCTTCTGAATCCCTAAATTGAACAAGTGTAAATATATACTGGAAATTCAGAGAAAAACCTGCAGATGCTGGACAACTGAATTAAAAAAGAAAGTGCAATAAAACTCACCTGCCCTGGCAGCATCTGAGAAAAGTTTCAGATTCAGATTCAGATTCAGATTCAACTTTAATTGTCATTGTCCGTGTACAGTACAGAGACAACGAAATGCATTTAGCATCTCCCTGGAAGAGCGACATAGCATATGATTTGAATAAATATTTACATTAGCATATATACAGACATAGTGTTTTTCCTGTGGGAGGAGTGTCCGGGGGGGGGGGGGGAGGTGATTGGCAGTCGCCGAGGTACGTTGTTGAGTAGAGTGACAGCCGCAGGGAACAAGCTGTTCCTGGACCCGCTGATCCGGCAACGGAGAGACCTGTAGCGCCTCCCAGATGGTAGGAGGGTAAACAGTCCATGGTTGGGGTGAGAGCAGTCCTTGGCGATGCTGAGCGCCCTCCGCAGACAACGCTTGCTTTGGACAGACTCAATGGAGGGGAGCGAGGAACCGGTGATGCGTTGGTCAATTTTCACCACCCTCTGCAATGCCTTCCGGTCGGAGACAGAGCAGTTGCCATACCATACTGTGATACAGTTGGTAAGGATGCTCTCGATGGTGCAGCGGTAGAAGTTCACCAGGATCTGAGGAGACAGATGGACCTTCTTCAGTCTCCTCAGGAAGAAGAGACGCTGGTGAGCCTTCTTGATCAGAGTTGAGTTATTGTGGGTCCAAGAGAGGTCATCGGAGATGTTAACACCCAGGAACCTGAAGCTAGAAACACGTTCCACCTCCGTCCCAATCGAGGCCAATCACCGTTGTATCATCTGCATACTTGATGATGGTGTTAGTACCATGTACAGGTGTGCAGTCGTAGGTGAAGAGGGAGTTACTGGAGTCTGATGTCCTGTCCGCTCGGAGTAAATGACGCCCCGTTAGCTGGATGGCGCTGTCAGGAACGTCGGTGTTGAGCCAAGTTTCCGTGAAGGTCAGGATGTTGCAGTCTTTGATCCAGTTGTGGGAGGTGATCCTTAGCCGGAGTTCGTCCATTTTGTTTGCCAGTGAGCGCACGTTGGCGAGGAAAAGGCTAGGAATCGCTACCCTGTGTGGGGCTAGCTCTAACCTGGCCTTTAACCCACCTCTGCGTCCCCGGCGGTGCTTTCGTACGCGTGAAAGAGAAAGAGAGTTAAAGCTTCAAGTTGAAGGCCCTTCATCAGAACAGTGTTCCTCGAGCCACATACGTTTCTCTCTCAGCACCTTTGTTCCACTTGGCTTGTGGCTCAGATAATAATCTAAATTGATCACCTTTGTGGATCCGTCTTTTAATTCTGTCCCCGTTCCTCAAACTCCCTTAAGCGAACTCTTATCTTGACTACCTATATCATTGGTACCTACCTGGATCACCACAGCCAGATCATTCCTCTTCCACTCTCCAGCTCAACCTCTTATCCTATGTCTCTTATCCTAGCACCAGGTGGGTAGGAGACCTTTAGGTTTCATACTCTCTCTGCCCAATGACAGTATCTTACCCCCTAACTAAATGTGCCCTTCTACCACCTTGGATAGAGTCATAGAATTGTACAGCACGGAAGCATGCCCTTCCATGCTGACAGAGATTATAACTAAACAAATAGAAATATTTGCCCACGTTTGGTCTATATCCCTTTAAACTTTTCTATCCATGTGCCTGTCTATAAATGTATTTTAAGGTCACCATTGTTCCCATTGCCAGCTTCTTCTGCACATAAACACCACCCTCTGTGTGAAGAAATTGCTCCTCATGTCTGTTTGAAATCTTTCCCCTCACACACACCCTCTAGTTCTGGATTCCTTTTCTCTGGGGAAAAAGGCTGACCTTATCTATCCCCCCCCCCCCCCCCCCCCCCCCCCCCCCCCGTGATTTGATATCTATCTATCAGGACACTCCTCAACCTTCTACCCTCCAGGAAAAAAATCCAGCATATCCAGCCTCTCCTCATAACTCAAGCCTTCAAGTCCTGGTAACAGTCCGGCGAATCTCTTCTGCACACTTTCCAAATTAATGACATCTACATAACTAAAATTTAAAATCTTGAGATCAGCTGATTGGTCCTCTCGCCTGTCAATCACCATGATGGGGGTAACATGATGGGGGGAGGGGGGGGTGGGGTGGGGGCGCACTCTGCTTGAAATGCTATGAAATTGAGTTTGGTGGCCTGCACTCTGCCGGAAATGCTATGAAATTGAGTTTGGTGGCCTGCACTCTGCTTGAAATGCTATGAAATTGAGTTTGGTGGCCTGCACTCTGCTTGAAATTGAGTTTGGTGGCCTGCACTCTGCCTGATATGCTATGAAATCGAGTTTGGTGATGCACTCTGCCTGAAATGCTATGAAATTGAGTATGATGATGCACTCTGCCTGAAATGCTATGAAATTGAGTTTGGTGGCCTGCACTGCCTGTAATTCTATGAAATTGAGGTTTGTGGCCTGCACTGCCTGAAAAGCTCTGAAATTGAGTTTGGTGGCCTGTACTCCGCCTGAAATGCTATGACATTGAATTTAATGGCCTGCACTCTGCTTGAAATTGAATTTCAAGGAATTGCCATTAGTGAACTGCCAGCCCTCCAGCCCTGAGTGACTAATCTGCCAGCCCACCAGCCTTGAGTGACTAAGCTGCCAGCCCACCAGCCCTGAGTGACTAAGCTGCCAGCCCACCAGCCCTGAGTGACTGAGCTGCCAGCCCACCAGGCCTGGGTGACAGAGCTGCCAGCCCACCAGGCCTGAGTGACTGAGCTGCCATCCCACCAGGCCTGAGTGACTGAGCTGCCAGCCCAAGAATCCATTTGGCCCACAGTCCTTACTAGCCCTCTGGTAACCAGTCTCTTTGGCCCACAACACCCATACTAGTGCTCCAGAAAGCCCCCCCCCCCCCCCCCCCCCCCCAATGTTGGAATTGGTGGAGAGGTGGAATTTTGCGTTAGGGGACCAGCTCTCCCGTGTTAACATGGGACCCAACGGGTTGCACTTAGTCTAGTCCTTTATAAAGCTGGGCTACTAGAACACACATAGTACTCCAGTTGTGATCTCACCAATTGCTTCCACATGATGTCCCAACTCCTGTATTCAATATCATTCACAATAAGGACAAGCCATCTCCAAAAATATTCAGATTGACAATCAGCCTTAGCCTACTGTGAGATCTTGCAAGACAACTTCCAGAGTGCGATCCTGTGATCAGGCTGTGAATGAAGAATCATGTCTGGGAAGGTCCGATGGAAGAATCACATAGAAAAAATGAAACGTACTATATACTTGTGCACCAGACGTAGCCTCAAATGTTAAGACTGAATATTTCTAAATCTTTTGGATATTTAAAAATAATCAACAACTATTAGAAACATTAAAAAAAAAATTATTGAAATTAACGTGAAAATGTGAGAAAGCATGTTAATCGAAAAGCAAAATATGCAGATGTTAACGATCAGAAATAAGAATATAAATTAATAACCAGTACAGGGAAAAGTACCTGGACGGCATCACTCATGTTGAATGAGGAACAGAGAACAGAATGCTTTGTGAAGTTAAATTGCTTACAGCTAATTTGTGACTTTTCTATTTGCGCATGCGTCAGTGGAATTCCCACTCGCTTACAAGGCATAAAGCCAGCAGTCTTGTTGACCTTTCTTGCAAAATCTGGCTCTTTAAAAAAAATAACACTCCCAGTAAAATGTTTAGGAAATAGGTTAAAATTGTTGTTATTTCTGTAAATGCAATGAATGACCAGTCACAAAAAACAGACATCAGGCAAACCCTACATTTGCTCTGAAGCAGCCTGCTTGCATTAGCCATCACAGTCCAGCTTTAACAAATCCCTTCCACTCTACTCTCTTTCAATGCTGTCATGACAGAAGAGCCGTCTGGAATGTTGGTGAAGGATAAACCAACCAAATTGATCTTTGCTCTTCGGGACTTAAAACGGAAAAAGACAGGCTTATTACTTGCATGAGCAACTACAGACAGTGGTCTCTTGTTTAGGTTTGCAGATTAAGGCAAGTTACGAAAGGCTACAGAGGCGAGAAGGTGGTACCATTCAGTTACTCTGTTAATTGGAGCTCTATGTTCAACATAAGAGAACATAATATCATAATTTATATTTAAAGTGAAAGCAGCTGTTCATTGTAGGGTGGGTGAATGACTTTCTGTCTTGAACGAATGTCCTCGTTGTTAGCCACCAGTGAGTGTGTTTTTAATCCGCAAAGCCACATCTGCTTGGTTTGCAAGTGTTTATTTATATCCATCACAGAAAAAGCAAGGATGCTGTTCACATTTTTGTCACTCGTATCCTCTCTCAAGTGTAAGCGAGTACTAAATGATAGAGTAAAGCGAGCAATTGGGAAATAAACCAAATTACTCAACAGTAATTAAGATTAATTAAAAACATAAACCAGGAAGATGTGACTGCAGTATTATTTGATGCAAAACAAGGATATTTCAGTTAAATGTAGCATAAATTACATGGTAGATTTTATATTTTAATAACAGTGGAGAAGATTAAATAGGACTTGCTCTGAAACACCCCATTATGTTTTAATTGCACCTCTGTCACTTTGCTCTATTGATGTTATTTGTGTTGAAGTTATGAGTGGTAAACTACACAAAATTCAACTTGACAACAGCTGTGGATCACTGCCTTAACCATTTACAATTGTATTTTGCAGTGAAGTATTTTTTAAATCATATCCAACAGACTGCATATATCGAATGAGCTGCCAGAAGAAGAATTTTTGAGAGACCTTATTGTTTTTCAGCCTCTTGGTTCCCATGGCAGGAGACAGGGATCGGAGCCTAAACTCAAATTCTTGGCACTGTGCTCAGTACTCAGAGGTGCATGTCATCGGACCAGATAGAGTATGGAAACCAAATACTCTCATGTGACCTGTACTGATTTACGATTTGCCTGAAATTATGTGTCCAAATAAAGGGGAGCCTGTATCAGAACCAATTTCCTTCACTGTGTAACTTCTGGTGCCTGGAATTCAGCTACCAGAATGGAACTCCCAGCTATCCATAGAACGTAGAACTGTAGATACAGCACAAGAACAGGTCCACAATGTCTGTGCTGAACATGATGCCAAGACCAACCCTTATCTGCCTGCACATAATCCATATCCCTCCATTCTGCCTACCTAAAAGTCTCTTGAATATCACTATTATATCTGCTTCTACCGCTACCCTTAGCAGCACAATTCAGGCTGTGTAAAATACTTGCCCTGCACACTGCCTTTAAACACTGACCTCATCTTAAAGCAAAGCCCTTTATTGTTTGATGTTCCTCTCCTGGGATAATCTTATATACTTCTATCAGGCTTTCTCTCAACCTCCAGCGATCCAGAAAGAGCAATCCATGTCAGTTCAACCTCTCCTTGTAGCTGATACTTCCTAATCCTGGCATCGTTCTGGTGAACCTTCCCTGCACTCTTTCTAAAGCCGCCACATCCTTCCTGTTTTGGGGGTGACTCCCAATACTCCAGATGTGGCCTAACAAAAGCCCTATGAAGCTGCATCATTACTTTCTGACTCTTATAGTCAATGCCATGACTAATGAAAGCAAACATACCATCTGCCTTCTTTACCACATTATCTATTTATGCTGCCACTTTCAGGGCGTTATGGACTTGGATCCCAAGATCCCTCTGTACATCAGTATTAATTCCCCATAATTACAGAAAAAGTGGTAAAAATGACATTCATGACCAAAAGAAATCTAGGTTTACGGAAAGAAAATGTCCCTTTCCTGATATTTGAGACATTCGGAAGAATAGTGACTATATTATCCGTGCTGAATCAGCATGACCATACAATGCACAGCTATACAGGGCTGCTGAAGAGGCAGTCTGGAATTCATTCTTTAGTGCCTTGGATGTAAGTGTAGCGATTGAATTTGACGGAACACCACTGATCTGTAAGAATGCTGCAGAGGTCAAGCTTCCTTGCCAGCTAGTCTTTTAATTTTCAACCTCAGTCACATTCAAACTGAAATAAGCTACTGTTACAGTTATAGCTGTGAAGGAGTACCAATCCATTGCATTGATATTAATATTTTACATTAAAATAAGCAACAATTCCTACAGGAACAGACATTGCATTTAAAAGCAGGCAGATCAGAGTGCCGCCACGCTCTGCTGGCTTTTAAGCACTTAACTGGGGAGAGGCATGGGATTTTAACTTCAATATGATTATAACTTCCTTAATTATTTAATGCAGTTCTTCAAAATATGTGGGTGTAGAAATTGGTGCATGCGGTGCCACATTTTTGTGTGCAATTTAATCTAATTTCAATAAATGATTAGACATAAATGACAATTGGGGGACCTCATTCAAGATGCCCAGTGCCTAGTTTCCACTCCGGATCCCCCATATCTCTGACTAACAGTTGCAAGGAGGTAGCTATAGTGGTGACCAATGGTGCGTGATGCAATGAACTGCTGGCTATCCTTTCAGTCATTTTTTAATGTCGCATTGCACCGTACTTGCCTAGAAAAGGACCTTCACAGTGTCTGTGAGGCCAGCTTCTGCATAATTTATGGGGAACACTGTATTTACCCGGCATTTCTTCAGATAGAGAGAAGGAAGGGGTGACATTTCAGGTCGAGACCCTTCTTCAGTTTAAACCAGACCCGAAACGTCACCCATTCCTTCTCTCCAGAGATGCTGCCTGTTCTGTTGAGTTACCCCAGCATTTTGTATCTAGTTGGAAAGTGCATTTCACCCTTTTACGATGGGATTTTCAATCTTCCAGTCTCTTTTTGTTTCCACTGTAGAACACCCCTAAATTGTGTCAATAGTTACGCAACATGCAAAATTCATTTACAGAGAGACTTCCAATCTCAACAGTCTGAAAAGCACAGTTCTCACTGTCTTGAAGAACAATTAGGTATCACGTACCCCCTTGGACTAGAAACCATGACGTTTAGAGGGCTGGCATTCAGATTGTACTCTTGAGCGTCACTGAGAGCTGTGACCTCCAAGATGACTAGTGTAGCTGGGACATGTTGGCCGGTGTGGGCAAGTTGGGCTGAAGGGCCTGTTTCCACACTGTATCTCTCTGTGACTATGACTCTATGACTACTGAGACAGGCACATGTGTCTGGACTCCTTGCCCTTGGAGGTTGACCTCCGGGTCACTTATCCTCGCTGTCTTTTCAGGTTGCTGTTGTTCTTTGGTGTGTTTCTCACAGTTAGTAGCTCAAGGACCAGTGTGACAGATATGGATTTCAATTAATGAGAACTGACACCAGCAATGAGGAAAGAGGGAGCTCTTCTGAGTGAATAAGCTTCACTTCGAGTGAATTGATTAACTATCTAAACAGGAGAAGGGAGAGTTCAGCTGAGGGGAAATGCAGATAGTTAAAGAAAAAGCATTAAGCAAAGTCTGCAGGATGCTGGCGGTGCAAATCCAGAAATCAGAGGTACAAAGGGACTTGGGATTGCTGGTGCAGGATTCCAAGAAAGTTAATTTGCAAGTTGAATCGGTAGTAAGGAAGGCAAATGCTATGCTGGGATTTATTTCAAGAGGGCTACAATACCAAAACTTGGACGTAATGCTGATGCTCCATAAGGCACTGGTCAGGCTGCATTTGGAGTATTGTGAGCAGTTTTGGGCCCAATATCCAAGGAAGGATGTGCTGGCATTGGATAGGGTCCAGAGGAGGTTTACGAGAATGATCCCAGGAATGATTGGGGTAACATATGATGAACGTTTGAAGGCACTGGGCCTGTACTCGCTGGAGTTTAGGAATGAGAGAGGCCTCATTGAAACTTGCCAAATAGTGAAAGACCTGGATAGTGTGAATGTGGAGAGGATGTTTCCAGAATTGGGAAAGTCTAGGACCAGAGGCCATAACCTCAGAATAAAAGGACCTACCTTTAGAAAGGAGATGGGGAGGATTTTCTTTAGTCAGAGGGCGGTGAATATGTGGAATTCACTGCGACAGACAACAGTGGAGGCCATTAATGGATATTTTTAAGATGGAGATTGACAGATTCTTGATTAGTAAGGGTGTCAGGGGTTATGGGGCGAAGGCAGGAGAATGGGGTTGAGAGGGAAAAATAGATCAGCCATGATCAAATGGTGGAGTAGACGATGGGCAAATGGCCTAATTCTACTCCTAGAACATATGAACTAGTGGAAACCTATAAAATAGATGCAGGAGGAGGCCATTCGGCCCTTCAAGCCTGCACCACCATTCATTGTGATCATGGCTGATTATCCACAATCAGTAACCCGTGCCTGCCTTCTCCCCATATCCTTTGAGTCTGCTAGCCCCTGGAGCTCTATCTAACTCTCTTTTAAATTCATCCAATGAACCGGCCTCTACTGCCTTCTGAGAATTCCACAAATTCACAACTCTCTGGGTGAAAATGTTTTTTCTTATCTCAGTTTTAATTGGCCTCCCCTTTATTCTTAGACTGTGGCCCTGGTTCTGGACTCCCCCAACATTGTGAAAAAAATTTCCTGCACCTAGCTTGTCCAATCCTTTTATAATTTTATAAATTTCTATAAAATCCCCTCTCATCCATCTAAATTCCAGTGAATGCAAGCCCAGTCTTTCCAATCTTTCCTCATATGACAGCCCGCCGATATCCAAATGCACCATTATTACTTCTTTAATAATTGACAGTTTTAATAATTTCTCACAACAATGATGGTTTTGAGCATTAGTCCTGTGTGTGTCATTAGAAGAATGTATTATTGCAATATTATATTAGTGCAGTAATCTTTGTTACTGGTTAACCTCCAATTGGGACAATTATATGTACACATCAGCTGCATTAGGACGCATACTAATGATACTACCAATGAGAAGCACAGGGAATTTGAGAATTAAGGGACAAAAGTTTAGGGGTAACATGAGGGGGAACTTCTTTACTCAGAGAGTGGTAGCGGTGTGGAATGAGCTTCCAGTGGAAGTGGTGGAGGCAGGTTCGATTTTATCATTTAAAAATAAATTGGATAGGTATATGGACGGGAAAGGAATGGAGGGTTATGGTCTGAGTGCAGGTAGATGGGACTAGGTGAGAGTAAGTGTTCGGCACGGACTAGAAGGGCCGAGATGGCCTGTTTCCGTGCTGTAATTGTTATATGGTTATATGGACAGCAGGTACATGCAAATACCATAATCATAAGTTTCATTTCACATTGCACATCATCTTGACTTACAAATTTATCACCATATCTTCATGTTTTTCTGGTTCTCTGGGACACAGCAGGAGTACCACATGGACGATCTGTTCAGAAAGGCAACTCTCCAATAGCTTCTCAAGGGCAACTAGGATGTGAGACAAATGCTTGCATTGCGAGTGACCCCCATATCTGGTGAATGAATAAAAATCATCGGCAGGATATTTGACATTACTGATATTTCATTGTCTGCTATGATTTAAAACCCGGTTCAGTGACAGCAGCAACCTTGTGCCGGCGATTAATAGGAATGATAATTCAGTCCTGAGCTACTGTTTCTGTAACCTTCTTACTGAAGTGAAACAGCTGAATTAATGCCAACCAAAAATGTAGCATTATCCTTAAATTTGGAATCAAATTTTAATTTAGTTTAATTGGTTGTACAGGTTGAAATTTCCTAGTTGAGCATCCTTGGGACCTGACAGATGCTGGACCACAGAAATTGTCTGATGATATTCCTCTGTACAGGACAACTATTTTCATCGCTTGTAGACACTCCTGGATCGTTAGAGTAAAGGGCTTGTCCCACTGTACGAGGTAATTCAAGAGCTCTCCCGAGTTTTCCCCTGATTCGAACTCGGAGAATGTCCGTAGCGGGTCCGTAGGAGTTTGTGGATGTCTCGTAGCGGCTGGTACGAGTAAAAAGTAACAATTTTTTTCATCATGAGTATTTTTTTACTCGTTGACATTTTTCACGGTGTTGAAAAAATGTCACGAGTTTACCGGATTTCCCGAGTACCTGCCGTTACTCGTACGAGCCGCTACGAGACATCCACTAACTCCTACGGACCCACTACGGACATTCTCCGAGTTCGAATCAGGGGAAAACTCGGGAGAACTCTTGAATTACCTCATACATTAGGACAGGCCAGCAGTTCCTACAGTTGCTGGCGCCCCAGAGATTTGGAAGGTCAGAAACACTGTCGGCTGGGATCGCAAAAGTTGCACTGGTAGATTAATTAGCTGCAGGTTAGTACAGATCTTAGTTAATTTTAGATCTTAATTAGAACTTAATTGGAATTAGTTGATTAGTATAAATCTGTGCCAAAGATTCAAAACATGCCAGACCACAGGAGCTGCTGAACTAGAGACTTTCAACCTTCAGTTCGAGTTCAATGTGCAATGTTTAGATTCTCCCACTATTTAACATTAGTCGCTAATATTTTAAGTTGCATGTGTGAGCACACCTCAGATTGACATACTCTATATTTCAAAAGCACTGAAAACTATTGTGAATAGACAGAAAAACGGAAACAAATCACAAATATTGACGGATTTTTTGATGAAGGTCCAGATTGTGTGTGGATATATCATTGTTCACACACAGAGGTCCAGATCTCGACCAAACCAATTCCTTGGCATTGATTTTAGAGCCTTTCCATCTGGTTTAAGATGTCATGATTTCAGAGGGCGTGATTGGACCATTTCTGATCAGGCCAAGAACTGTGGCCAGCTAAACACCACCTACGGCATCTCTACATCGACCTAACCTCCAGCTTTAGCTAAACATAGTCTAGGCTGCCTTTTGCCAACGATTGCATAGTGTTTCCGTTCAGTGCTAGATTTCAGGAACTGTATTAACTGCACCCACTCATTTCTGAATGATTGATCATGGACTTTTATTTCATGACCACTCCTATTTCTGTATATAATACCACCCTTGGGTGAATGGGTGAAGTGATGAGCAGTCAGTATCTGAAGTGGACAGACCTTCTAAAACGGGCATCTTAAAATATTAGTTCCCAATGTTTAATAGTGGGGAATCGTAAATGTTACACGCGGCACTGAAGAACTACAACTTACTTCGACTGAAATTACAATGTTATAACTGGTTAAAGAAGAATGCTGCATTTTTGATTGAATTTAATTCAGTTGTTACTTTCAGCACTGCTAGGGATGTGATAATGTGAGAATGTACAACGAATTACAGGTAGTGACCCTAGCCTGTTATAAAACCTAGATAGCTACTCAAATCAAAAGTGCCGATGAGTTCCAATGTACTTGCAGGTTTGATCACAATTCACAATAGCAACATGTAGTGTTAGCAGTGTAATCTGTCAGGTACTGCAGGCAATTCTCTTGCCTGGGCCAGTCTAATTAACAAAAGGGAAGGCCCGAATGCTCATGATCATCCCGATCCCATTTCAGTGCCGGTAGCGAGGTTCATTCATATCACGCCATCTATGCCACTGCATTCCCCACATGACAGAGACTTAATAATAATAATAATAAATTTTATTTGCGGGCGCCTTTCAAAGTCTCAAGGACACCTTACAGAGATTAACAAGAGAGAAAAAACATATAGTCGGAGTAAAATAAATAATAAGGATATCACCAATACACAAATTAAAGACAGAAATCGCTCCAAAGACCAAAAATAAAAAACACAATGTGAAGAGAGAGCAGCGGCAGCTAAAGCGCGCCAGCGTCCACTCTCCCTTCCGACAGCCATCTTGGACACAGACTAACATATTAACTTACACACAAAAAAAATCATCCCCCCACAATGATTGCCACTGTGGGGGAAGGCACAATGTCCAGTCCCCATCTCCAGTTCTCCCAAAGTCAGGCCTATTGAGGCCACCGCTATTGCCTCTACGGAGGCCCGATGTTCCTGGCCGTTCTGGCCGGGTGCTGTTACCCCGGCGTCGGAGAGTCCTCTCAGCGGCTGGGCCACCTGGAACGGCCGCTTC
This sequence comes from Amblyraja radiata, assembly GCF_010909765.2. Taxonomy (NCBI): domain Eukaryota; kingdom Metazoa; phylum Chordata; class Chondrichthyes; order Rajiformes; family Rajidae; genus Amblyraja; species Amblyraja radiata. Next base: position 20,983,425 of record NC_045970.1, read on the forward strand.
ATAACTGGGGACCGCGGCTCCCGAAGCCGACAAGGCCGCGCCGGTTTGGAGCTCCCAGGCTCCCGATGTTAGAGTCGGCGCCGCCCGCTCCGCCCCGCAGACCCGCAGCCCGGAGGTGTTGATCAAGGCGGTCACAGCTCACCGGAGCTCCAGCGCGTCGATCCAGCGCGGCGACTTACATTTCATGGAGAGGGCAATCCACCTCCTCCTCCTTGAAGAGGAAGCAGATCCAGAGGTGATTGAGTGGATACATGTGGCATCAAGATGTCCAAATCTGAATGCTGAGCTGTTTAGCATGGCTAAATGTTCTAGTCGGGATCATGCATCCATGTAGGAAGGAACTGCAGATGCTGGTTTACACTGAAGATAAACACAAAATGTTGGAATAACTCAACGGGACAGGCAGCATCTCTGGATGGAAGGAATGGGTGACTTTTCGGGTGTCGACCCAGACATCACCCGTTCCTTCTACCCAGAGACATTGCCTGTCCCGCTAAGTTACTCCAGCATTTTGTGTCTATCTTCGTGCACCTGTGTTGTTTGCATGCACCAATCTTACTGAATCAGTCCATCAAGGCCACTTCAGCTCAGCCGTCTCATTGCACACATTGAACAAGTGAAAACTTCTGAATTCATGTTTCCTCTGTGAACAATGATGGGTGTAATTAGAGTCTAGTTAGACTCTGCTGTTTGTGTTACCTAGGCTGCCAGTCTAAGATTATTAAATGTCTTCCTGCGTTGGGGCATCAGTGCTGGCAGTGACATCCTCCCTAGCAACATCCTATAGGTTTAGATATAGATTTATTATTGTCACAGTGAAAAGATTTGTTAAGCATGCTATATAATCAAACCAGATACTACTATACATAAACACAAGCAAGCCAAACTCCTGGAGATACACAAGTTCTTCAGGCACGCAAGTGTGAAGGTGCAGTTCTACACTATCCAATTAATATTTTCAGCAGCGCAAGTGAAAATCACAGTACTTGCTTTCATGTCTGACTTGCCATGTTTGGGGTCAGGCTCTCTTGGTGGGAGGGATGAAGAGACACTATGTTAACACGGGATTTAAAATGCTGCAGCAATTTGAAACAATCAGATTAACTTTGCTGTGTTTAATCAATATTACTCTCCCGGTAATACAGGATAGCCGGCTGCATTTTCTTGGATTATGTTCAAGGAGACTTTTGCAGGGGATTAGACACAGAAAGAATAGTTTGCTATACGATAACCATATCAGTTAAATACATTGTAGTCTCTAAGTTTAACTGGTTGTTGCTAAAAACTATATTCGGTTTCAATTTTGTTGAAAGGTTGCAGTGTACATTTACCTTCAATTTCTATTAAAATCAATGATCTTCCCTGGAATGAAACATTGATTTTGTTGTTGATTTGGAATATACCTCCTGTATTATGTTTGGCAACCTGGTGACCCAAATATGGTCAGTTCATTATCAATGCATCTTTTCAGAGACGGCAGAGAAGCCAACAAAAAACATGACTCAGAAAATGATAATGGGGAACAAGGATAGGTCTGAAGAAGGGTTTCGGCCCGAAACGTCGCCTATTTCCTTCGCTCCATAGATGCTGCTGCACCCGCTGAGTTTCCCCAGCAATTTTGTGTACCTAAGGATATAGATAAGCCTTGTTTTAAAAAATGTGAGAAACCAAATGCAAACCCATTCTGATAACAAGAGGGAAGTCGGAGTAGCAATAGCTACGATATCAGTCGGCAATGTCAACGGAATATGTCACTTGTGATGTAAAAGATATTGCTGCTGAGAAAACTAATTATAGTTATCTGGTAACACCAAGTGAATGAAAAATGCCACCCTGAGCCAACTACAAACATCTCCCAATACTTTTTTTTGACTCCCATGCTTATGACAAATACAGGAATTTATTTTTATAAAGCTACTATACCATTCCAGGGGCAGCCGAGATATCTGTTCGTGCAATGAATATTTAACTAAACTAAATGGTGAATTAAGTGGAAGTATTCATTATTACCTAGCTAAATATTGCTGATGATTGAATGTTCCTGCAGAGCTCAGTTATGTTGGTCTAAATCTGGTAAACTATCTGTTGCAAAGATTTTGGAGCTCTGTAGCTAGCTGACTCTGATGAATGGGTCAGTCCCCACTGTAATCTGCATGCCTGTCGCACCCTCTGCATTCCTCAGCTGCCCCCTTTTTCTACTTTTCTTAACTCACTAATGTCTTCTCCGTGTTCTCTCGGGGAAGATTACCAGTGCTTTCCCGTAATCAAGATATTTCCTGTGTTTTCCTGTAATTACATTCACTTTTCCCTGCGGTAAAATATTCACACTTTTACTTGACATTGAGCCTGATGCCAATTACATAATTTTGTCATAAATAATGTTCAAATGCTCAGACTATAACAGGCAAAAATGCTTAATTTCTTTCTCTCTTTTTATTTCCCCTTATTATTCATCTAGAAATGTAGAATTCCTGGAAACAATGTGTGTTCTTAGCCCATGAATGATTTTTCCTTTTTATACGTCACTTTTCATTCAGTTATACTTTTCACTGAAATGAACAGCAGGAATATCACCCCTTTAATGCTTAAAAAAAAAAATCTGCATTTGGCAGATTATTCATTTAAAATGAATGGCCTTAGAAATCTATGGAATGGAATTGGAATTGAGCTTAGTTCATTATTGCCATGTGCACCAAGATGAGCTTTGCATGCTTCCCAAGCAAATCATACCTACACCAATGGAATTTCCATTTTCAAGAGAGGTTGACTGAATAGTTTGCTGATGGCAGACGCCCATCTTACGTGGGTCAATTCCTGTTTGGGTTTGTTATAAAATCTTTGTTGACAGTGGTTGTGGCGGGGGTGAGAATGGAAAGGTGAACAGGTCAATGGTCTGCTACGTTTTGTTTTATTTAACCCTTTGACTGCTGAGGCTTTGAATCTAGTTTCTTGGTGATACCCCCTGAGGTATGTCTGGACTGATGCCCACTACCCATATGGAGCCCGTCTCTGTTGTATTTTTTTGCAAATGAGACTTTCTGTACCTGAAATGCATTCTTTCTTCCTGAACCATGGTTTTCCTACTACCATTGTTAACAAAGCCCTTGACCGCATCTCATCCATCTCCCGTGCCTCTGCTCTATCCCCCTCTCCTCTGGAACAAAACTAGGATAGAGTCCCCAGATCCTCATCTTTCATCCCACCATCCTCCTAGTTCAACAGGTTATTCTCTGCAATTTATGCCACCTTCAAAGAGATTCCACCATCAAGCACATCTTCCCTTCTCCTCCCTTCTCTGAATTATGCAGGGACCATTCACTTTGTGACTCCCAGATCCATTCCCACCAACCACTCACTTTTCTTTGCTGCTGCAGGCAATGCAACCACTTGTCCCTTCATCTCTTCTCTCCCCACCATCCATAGACCCAGGAGGTATTTTCACGTGGAGCAATGATTCATTCGCACTTCTTCCCATCTAGTGTACAGCATTCAGTGTTCATGATGCGGTCTCCTTTACATTGGAGAAACCAAATGCAGATTGGGTATCACTTTGCTGAACATCTACTGTATGTTGAGTCCACAGGGGTGGCCCTGAACCTCCTATAGCCTGACACCCACACTCCAACCTATTGGGCTATGACCTCCTTCACTGTCACAATGGGGCCCAATACAATCTTCTGTAATATTAGCTCCGCTTGACTATTTTCCTTCCATTTTTCACCTCTGCGAGTGGAAGACATGCCCAACCTAACCCGTTGGGCACATCTTCCTGCTCTGCATTTCACAACTCCAAAATAATTTTGCCTATGTTCTTTTCTCTATGCTCCCATTCTCAAAATGTACCCAATCATTCATTGACCAGATAACCTGGTTTGCAGCTTATTCCAATGCATCCATTGCCCTGAAATTCAGCTCAGTAATGACATCCCCTCACCCCCCCCCCCCCCCCCCCCCCCCCCTGCAGTTCCACAGGTTTCTTTTGTCTCCTTGTCATTTCTGATGATATGTCTTCCACCTAAAACATGACTATTTTTCTTCCCTGAACACATCCAGCATTTTTGTTTTTGGCCTAATCACTAGGATGGGTGCATTTGTCCCATGGGGACAGATTAGCTGGCTAGGCCATACTCTTTTTAGTTTCAAAGAATGAGAGGTGATCCTATTGAATCCCGCACAGAAATCTTATGGGATTTGACCGTGACTTGATGTTTCCCTTGTTGATATTGTATTAAACTAGGGGGGTCACAGTCTCAATGCCATTCACTGGTCAAAGAATCCTTCAGTGGGGCAGAGGCTCAGTCGTTAAATGTATTCAAGAAGTCCAACATAACTTTAGTCAAGAGATATGGGATAAATATGGGAAAGGGTAGCTATATAAATGATCATCTGTGATCTTGGGGACCAAATCCATAGTGAATTGGCCATTTGGCTTAAAGTAACCATTTGGCTTTGGAGTAATCTCTTGAATGATATAATGATCTGCTGCTACACATAGCCCTCTGAAAGTTGCAATTCAAGTAGATAGAATAGTAAGGAATATATTGTATGATGCCTAAAAGACTCAAAAATACCAGACTTCCGGTCTGGTCAGAAGAAAGGCCCCAACCTGAACCATTGCCTATCGACGTTTTCCAAGGGTGCTGCCTGAGTTACTCCAGTACTTTGTGTCTTTTTTTGAAAACCAGCATCTGCTGGTTCCATGTTTCCACACATTTGGTTCCTATTATTAGTACACAAAGCTGCTCTACTGAAGTGCAAATGTATAAATATCCAAATGTTGTTTTGAAAGTTCTAAAGGCAATAAGGCTGAATGAATGCGACTCTCTGGATGAGGAGAAGTCCTCGAAGGAAGTGATGGGCAATTGAATGAAATCCATTCATGGATTGAAATTATAGAGCTGTTGGCTTATATTCCCAATTCTCCATGAGAGCTGCTTCTTTCCAAGAGTTCCTGTTTAGGAAATCAACCTCAGAGGGTGATTCATTCATTTATTTATTTGCAGCAGGGGAAAGCACTGCAGACGCAGAGTAAAATGTACTCAGCTGTTTTCACATATTCGTCACTAAAGAAACACTGACGTGATATTATGCATCTATAATTACAGAGGACAGTGAATGTTATTAGTTTCATCATTCACTGGGAGAATATGGGAATTGGCTCTGCTCAGTGTCTCTTGGATCATCCCTTTTGAAAGCCTGAAATTGTTCCCCTGTGGTCTATTACTTTCCCCATGTTGTGCCAGTTTTTATTAAAACTTCACATTTTATTTGTAATAATTGTCTGCATTCCTGAATGTCCGGCGTCTTTTTAAATCAAAAACCAATGTAGTGTCAACATAAAATCACGTTTCCAGTGCTCCAATTACTCTTTAAAATACTGTATGCGTGAGTAATTCTATCTTGTGAGAATCCTGCTATTTCCCAGTCTGTTGCTACCACCCTTGTAATAGTGTCACGCAGTCACATCATGAGATAAATGCAGCGAACTGGACGTCTTAACATTCTATCTTCAGTAAATTCAAGCTCAGTGGCACCTAAAATAGGCGTGATCAATCTTGGAACTACGGACAGTTGCCCTGGAAACTGTTTCAAATACCATGAAAATAGATTGACTGACTGAGGAATTCTGTTGCATCAATGTTACTGATGGTTGGACATTGATTCTTTGGATGTCTTGAAGGTCTGCTTGGCAACTGCTCTGTATGTTTCAATATCAAAGCGAAGCAGACATCTGAAAAATAGTTCCCACAGGAGGTCCATAAAGAGAGCAGGTGGTCTTTTTTAATCTACACGTCCTGGATTTGAATTAATGGCTGGATGAGGTGGGAGGGAATTCTGGTGGGAAGTATTGCTCACTGTTAGCAGAAACGATTGGGTTTTATTATGAAATGCAGTATAACAAGAGCAGGAGCGCTTACATTTGATCTCTTGTATTGATGCAAAGAACTCATGCTAACATCACAACATTAGTACCGTTGGCCACCATAGTTGTGGGAATTCCTTATTGCGCCCATGCACAGCTCAGGAAACCACTTGAGATTGGGTCTAAATACTACAGCTAGTTCTGTAATGGTGGAGTTAATGAATAGTGGTAATCTTATGCCTTAAATGCCTCAGTGGCCCAATCTGTACTTGCTGTACATCAGGTCCACTGCACTAAACGGGCAGTGAAATAGTTCCACATCATTTATAGTAGTCGACATTCTATCCACACCCTCCCTCCCCTCCTACGATGCGTCACTCACAGTCCGATTGCCCTGAGAAAATCATTTAAAAGTCTTCCTGATTGTTCCTGAGCTGCATTGTCGGAGATCTATTGATCATTTTGGGTGTCATTTTTGTTGCAAGTCTAATTAGGATTTCAATGAAATCACCAAATATCCAAATGCTGTTTTGAAAGTTCCAAAGGCAATAAGGCTGAATGAATGCGACTCTCTGGGTGAGGAGAAGTCCTCGAAGGAAGTGATACAGGCATGTAGAGTCCCATTCATGTTCAAGTTCAAGTTCACGTTTATGAAGGTTCAGTGATATTTGAGTTACCATACAGTCATACTAAGTGAAAAGCAACAAAACACACAGCCACATAAAATAAAATTTAACATAAAACATCCACCACATTTTGGCAAACTGCCTATCAATTGATTTGCCAACGTGGCTTTATAATTCAAAATCCCTCTCTGGTCCAATTGTAAATTCAGTTGAGGTTCTGAGAAAATAGCAGAGTTGCTGATATGTTATATCCTTGGCCCTGCTACAACATTATTTTGTATTCATTGTCAGGATATGGCTTCACTGATGAGGCCAGCTGTAACAGGATTTCAATCCTTCTGGTGAAGGTAAGTCCCAGGTGTTGTTGGGCAAGGAATTCCAGGATTTAGGTCCAATGCCATTGAAGGACCAGCAGTATATTACCAAGTCAGGATGACACAAAGCTTGGAGAGAAACCTTGCACCATCTGCCCTCTGCCCTTGTCTTTCTTGGTGCTGGATTTTGTGGGTTTAGGAGATACTGTGAGAGTAGTCACTGGTGCGTTTTATTGATGGTACATACCACTGTCACTGTACGGAGGGAATGAATGTTCAGGGTGTTGATGAGATGTCAATCATCGGTAAGGAAATATTGGGCTCAAATGTAATTTGCCACACACTGGGTTCTACTGGCAGCTGGTATAGGAATATAGAAACATAGAAAATAGGTGCAGGAGCTTCGAGCCAGCACCGCCATTCAATATGTTCATGGCTGATCATCCAAAATCAGTACCCCTTTCCTGCTTTCTCCCCATATCCCTTGATTCTGTTAGCACTAAGAGCTATATCTAACTCTCTCTTGAAAACACCCAGTGAATTGGCCTCCACTGCCTTCTGTGGCAGAGAATTCCACAGATTCACAACTCTCTGGGTGAAAAAGTTTTTCCTCATCTCAGTCCTATATCAGGATAACGCTGGTCACTTGATTATGGGACAGGTTTAGGTCATAAAGAATAGGAGTAGGATTAGGCCATTTGGCCCATCATATCATGGCTGATCTATCTCTCCCTTTTAGTCACATTCTCCAGCCTTCTCCTCATAACCTCTGACACCCATACTAATCAAGAATCTATCTTAAAAATATCCACTGACTTGGCCTCCACAGCCATCTGTGGCAAATAATTCCTCAGATTCACCACCCTCTGTCTGAAGAAAGCACCCTTCGGCTTGCATTTTACCAGCGGCCAAGGTATGCAATCTGTCATTTGCCTTTTCAGGGAGATTGGTAGACATTTCTAAACTTGCAGTATGCACTGTGGCTGCTTGCATTGACCATGTAACTGGTTACAGGCCCTTCCCTTGGCTATTGCTGCCAGGTGCTCAAAATGCCCTCATGGTGAGTGCACTAAAATGCCGGATCAGCTCCCTGGCCTTGAATCCTGCAGCTGGAGCACTGACAGATATATCTCAGGGACTGATTCCAACATGTCATGTAGGATTTAGAGTGATGATCTGACCAGGATTATTGCAGTTAAGCTGATCTCCTGACGTTGGACTTTGGATGATGAGTGCACTGGTTGGAGAAGGGAACAAATTATGTGGCCTGTCTGTCAGTTGTACTGCTGCTGAACACAACTCCAACCCAGGCTATTAGCGAGAACAGCATTGCTGAAGTTACTCGAATTACTTTCTTACACAACATTTATTTTTAACCGACTCAACGCTGTAAATGTAATCCTGAGCCATCTGCAATGTATGACTTTTACATCTAAGCTTCTGCTTGTGTCAAGGTAGCAGCTCCAAAAATCATCAGTGGCCTATTCTGTACTTACATCAGGTCCACGATTAACAGGGCAGTGAGGTTGTTGCGCCCCATTGATAGTAGTCGACTTTCTATCCACGCATTCTCCTCCCTTCTATGCTTCACTAACAATCCGATTGCCCTGTATGAATCATATAAAATAAGAGGAAGACCTGCATTTATTCACGGCCATTTGTAAGCTCAGGATTGGGAGTCAGAAACCATTTTAGACTCAATGTAGCACTTGTGGTGCCTGATCCGCTGAGTTACTCCAGCACTTAGTGTCTTGTTTTCCTTTGGTAATTCTGATGTGTATGGTCATTGTTGCAATGCAAGAATCATCCGGTCCTCTTGCATTCCTTGAAATTGTAAATAAAGTTATACTTTAAAAGATCATGGGTTGAATCAACTGGCCTGCCCACTAGACTGCAGAGTTGTGAGCCACTTTCTGCCAAGTGTTTCTCATGTTTCATGTTTTGTTCTGTTTCCAAGTGCCCTTAGTTGAGCCTTCCATTTTGATAGTCATTCCACCTTTGTTTCTCTGGTGGTGTTGACAGACCTTGACTTGTTCTTCTTGACTGCTGTGCTCCTTTTTCTCCTTCAACGCAACATATCTATTTATGTGTCTTCATTTTTATTATTCCAATTTGCTCATAATTTTATGTGTTTTTCTATCCAACATACTTGCTACTTTCCTTCAGGCAGTGTACCTAATGTAAGTTTTATGTTGTTTCGTCTCCAAGTGTTATTCTTCTTATCAATTTATCCTCATCATCATGGCCAGAGCTCATGGCAGTGAGATAGTGTTTGTGAACAGATCAAGTTTGTTATGAGCAGAAATCCCTAGACTTAGAAGTGTTGTGAATAAGGAAACCAGCCATAAAAATGCCAATTGCACTTTAACTATGACATAAAGTGTGGAACACCACTGTGCTTTCATGGTTATAGTAGACCATAAAGAAGAGCCTAAAACCAATATTAACACTGGTTTATTTACACATTTTACTTCGGAGTCACGTGAGTGACTACGTGAAGACCCCGCGAGCACGCATGCGCAACATATCGTCTCTCACATTGCGCAAACGACAGGCTGTTGGAGCTCTGCTTCCAACAGCTCGGACCTGAAGGTAAGTTTTTAACTTTTTCAGGTCTCTTTTTTACTGCAGGAAGCGTTCAGAGCTCCTGCTGGAGGTCTGAGGTCGGAACCCCAGCACCACCCAGCTCCCTTCTACAGGGACCGCCGGGGGGGGGGGGGGTGGGGGGAAATCCCGGCTGCGAATCGCGGGGATATCCGAAGCTGACCACAGAATCGCGGGGAAGCCCTTTATCAGGGACCGCGAGGGAAACCCCGTTTACTAAGCCACGCCGGCTCGGGGGAAGCCCAAAACCGAGGGAGCATTCAAAGGGGAAATCCCGGCTCCCGACACCGCAAGGATCCCTGCTACAAGGTTCCATAGATGCTGCTGCACCCGCTGAGTTTCGCCAGCATTTTAGGTCCCAACTACAAGGGCCGTGGGGAATGCCGACCGCAGGAAGAAGCCTGGCTGCTGGGACCATGGAACCTCAGAAGACTGCAGGTAACCTGCCTTCCAGGACCGGGGGAGGACCGCGGGTAACCCGTTCTCTGAGACCGCGGGAAGACCGCAGTTAACCCGACTTTGGAGGCCACGGGAAAACCACAGGTAACCCGACTTCAGAGACCACGGGAAACCACGGATAATCCGACTTCAGAGACCACGGGAAAACCACGGGTAACCCAGCTTCAGGGACCGTGGGAAGACTGGGGATAACCCAGCTTCAGGGACCGTGGGAAGACTGGGGATAACCCAGCTTCAGGGACCGTGGGAAGACTGGGGATAACCCAGCTTCAGGGACCTTGGGAAGACTGCGGATAACCCAGTTTCAGGGACCGCGGGAAGACTGCGGATAACCCAGCCTCGGGGGCCATGGGAAGACCACGGATAACCCAGCTTCAGGGACCGTGGGAAGACTGTGGATAACCAAGCTACAGGGACCTTGCGACGAACACGGGTAGAACCGTGCTTGGGGGAAACCTCAGCTACGGGGACCGTGGAAGACCACGGGCAGAACCGTGCTTGGGGGAAACCTCAGCTACGGGGACCGAGCAAAAGCTGCGGGTAGATCCATGCGTGGGGGAAACCTCAGCCACGGGGACCATGTGGAAGACCGCGGGTAGAACCGTGCTTGGGGGACACCCCAGCTACGGGGACCGTGTGGAAGACACGGCTAGGACTGCAGAAGAGCGGGTAGCCGGCGGCGAATTCAGACTCCGGCTGCCCGAGGAGGGTAAGAGCTAAAACAGGAGACTGAAAGGCCTAGACTGAAGTCAGGCCAAGAGGGTCCCCTCCGACATGGGTTCGTCCTCGGACATTTTATCCACCCTAATTGGCCAGGGAGGGCCATATCAGCGCAGGTCTCCTCGAGATCCTGTGGCAGCACCCTTTTCAGGGCTGCCTACAAAACTCACTTCTGCGAAGGTGAGTGCGAGGAGTCAGTTGGCAACTGACTCTGAACTCGGAAGCATGTCCGAGGAACAGGTGCCGGCTGGGAGTTACCATGCACCTGGAAAGACATGGGTCCACATACACCAGCAGCCCTATGACCCAATCAAGGATGGAAATCGAACCCGCATCGGGGGGGCCTTTTGGGCTTACCATAAAACCACCGATAGCCATGACGGTAGGTGGGTCTGGTTCTTTCCGAAACGTGGGGTTGTGGACCATTTACAAGAAGGTTGGATGAGATAGTTTATACTGCACAGTACAAGCGAGACAGTCTAGGAATATGGCTGGAGTTGCCTCTTTAGGCATGCTCGCTATTATGACAAATGAGGCCTGTTTATTATCAACAAGCCCAACTAGCATGTGCAGTATAGACATTGAAACTTCGTCAGCTTCATTCGCAGGGCACCGGAAATATCTGAAATTTAACTGGATGGGGCAATGATACAGTTAAAACATTGCAAAATAGGCTAACTTCAGTTCCCAGGTTATTTACTAAATGAGTGCTTCGTCTGCTCAGAGTTAAAAAATATTGTTAAGAACTATCTGGATGAGATTAAACGCTGTATTTTGCTAAATTAGCTGTATCAGCCACAAAACCCATTTGAGAAATTGGGTTCTCATCTGTCCAGATAAATTTAAGTTGATACCAACTGAATTTATTGATGATTGGGATTACCTTTAACTCTATTTAATCGTCTGGGGTAAGGGATTGGAATTAATTGAAGCCCGTAACAAAACTGATCAAGCAACCTTCTGTTCATCAAGTATAATTGGCTTACAGCTGTGCTATTTAGGCCTTTGCACAATCAGAACTATACAGCATGCAAAAGAAGTAAGCACTCAAGTACCATGTGGTCATTGTTACCAGCTCTATGCTATTCCACTAAATCAGTAAATCTTCAGTTAAATAACAAACTGATGCTATTGTTCAGGATGAGAATTTGCTCATGCCATCTAGTTACAGATGTGGATGGGAGAGTTACCAATTCCTCAGTTACATGGTATCAACTACCTATAGACACTGGGTGCATTCTGTGGATTAAAGGTTTATGCAAATATGCCTAATCTGCATGCTCTAGTCCAAGTTGATACACTTCTGTGGTGGCAAATGTCTGTTTACATTGGTGCAAACAAGTCAAAATATCCGGTGATAGTTTACCCAAACCTCATTACGGTACACAATATGGGTGTTGGATCACAAAGTATTAAAATACATTGTGAACATTAAAGACCATCCAGGCTTAATCACCAGTGGAAAATATGTGGCATATCGGTAGCGTTGGTTACATTCTAGCTACACTAAGGAGGAATGTTCTTTTATGTCTTCCTCCATTTCTGCCTCATCAGACGGGTTTGCAAAATTCAGCAAGTTTCCGCCTCAGGCATTTTTATAGTGCCTGCCGGGCTTAGCCAGCCATGGTTCCCACTGATGTGGGGAATGATAGAACCATATATGGTTATTCCAGACACAAGTATTGGTCTAGCCGTGATGCGGGAAACCGTCCTCAGCATGATATAATCAATTCTTTGACTTACAGAGACTGAGAAGACCGTTCCTGCGGCTAGGGTTGTTAAACCAACCATGAACGTGCTCGCTGCAGATCGCAAGGATAGCACCAAAAAATATCAATATTTCCTCATAAGGAGATGGGAGGTATTTGTTTTATAATTATATTACATATTCGGCACGGATGACTGACGTCTTGTAGTTCAGGCTCATATGAGGGCTTGACAAATCATGATGTCTGAAGTGCCATCTACCATACCTAAGTGCTTCACCATACTGGCTGAGAGGAGTAGAATCCACTCTGGGGGGGTCACCCTCTGAGCTCTAGATTATGAAGGAAATCTGCAACTCGACAACTCCCAGGCCTAGGGACGCAGAGATATGGGGTGTAAACGTTGTGCTACGTCGCTTCGCTGAAGGGATCCGGCTACATCCCTGTCCTTCGGCTAACTCACTTATAAGTGGTTATGCTCGTAGCCCTGCATGCAGCACTACGGGTCCAGTCATTACATAAACGTTGACTGGATAGGATGATTATATCTGCAAGCTAAATAACACTTACGTTATGACTTAGTCAAGCAGTATAGACCAGGGGCACCAGATCTCAAACTAGATGTTCACATATCCCTTGAACCTTCGATTGTGTATGGTCACACATCTGCACCAGAATGTTAGATCACTAGAGCCTAGAGACTCTGAACTAGCAATATTGTTAGTTACATCTACCCTCAAAAGAAGGTATCACTTCAGACCATCTGGCTTATACAGGAGTAAATACTGACATTTCAAATCACTCCACCAAGGCTGTAACAACCTCAGCAGCAGGGTTATGGAAGTTAGCGGGACCACATCCTAGTGGTTGCAGGATGGTCAATCTAGCAATTTCCCACACATTTAGTACTAACCCATTGCCAGATGGGGGGGTATTTACGAACTCTATGTTAAGTTCTGTTCATAGTTCCTCCCGGGTGAGGGAGGTTACTATTGTCATTATTCATGTCTGAATACGATAACATACTTCCTCCCCTGGTCAACTAAGGCAGTGAGTGAAGCATGGACTCGTTCCACGGCATGAAATCACAGTTCTTTAAAATCTTCACGTGGTCACTCATGTGACTCCGAAGTAAAATAGTAAGATTAAATGAGAATTTACCAGTTTGAAGTTTGATCTTTATTTTATGAGGAGTTACGATGAGGGATTACGTGCCCTCCGCTCCCGCCCTCTATCATAAAGGTCTACTGGTATTCTAGTTCTTCTTATCTTACTATGTTTATTTCATCTACTGTTGTCTGTGATTTCACACCGCTGTTTGAAGAATGACGCGCATGCGTGCTGGCGGGGTCTTCACGTAATCCCTCATCGTAACTCCTCATAAAATAAAGATCAAACTTCAAACTGGTAAGTTCTCGTTTAATCTTACTATTAAATAGTACACAAAGAAAGAAAAGTTGCCTTGAGGTTGGAATATTTTGTGCCTTTTTTTTAATACAGATTGTGCACGTAATCAGTATTGCATCCATGTTTTAATGCACTTGCACCCATTTCTGTTTGACATCTACCCATTGTCACATTAGACCAGGCATTTCCAGTTGCACATTCACCAAATTGAGGAAGTGATTTTTGTGGAATGCACAAATAGTTCCATGAAAATAATTTCCACATTTTGGTGAATTGCAACTGGAAATGCTTGGGCCCTGTTAAGGATTAAAATTGCTCAACTTATGACGTACTTAAGGGTGGCACAACTGGTAGAACTGCTGCCTCACAGCATCAGAGACCCGGGTGTCATCCTGACCGCGGCCGCTGCCTCTGTGGAGTTTGCACGTTGCCCTTGTGATCATGTGGGTTTTCTCTGGGTGCTCTGGATTCCTCCCGCATTTCAAACATTGCAGTTTGTATGCTAATTGTCCTCTGTAACATTGTCCCATGCATGAAGGGAATGGATGAAAAAGCGGGATAACATAGAACTAGTGTGAATGGGTGATCGATGGTTGGCATTGTCTTGGTATGCCGAAGTGCCTGTTTCCACGCTGTATCTCTAAATTAAACTAAACATATTTAGAAACATAGAAACATTGAAAAATAAGGGCAGGAGTAATCCATTCGGCCCTTTGAGCCAGCACTGCCATTCAATATAATCATGGCTGATCATTTAATATAAGTACTGATTTTTCCCCGTATCCCTTGATCCCTTTAGCCCTAAGAGCGAAATCGAACTCTCTCTTGAAAACATCCAGTGAATTGGCCTTCATTGCCTTCTGTGGCAGAGAATTCCACAGATTCATAACTCTCTGAGTGAAGAAATGTTTCTTCATCTCAGTCATAAATGGCCTACCCCTAATTCTTAAACAGTGACCCCCCTGGTTCTGGACTCGCCCAACATAGGGAAAATATTTCCTGCATCTACCCTGTCCAATCCTTTAACCACTTCTATGGCCGCTTCGACAGGGACAATCTAGAGACAGCCATCAAGGCTGTGCTCCCTGCTGATCACCAACCCCTCACACACACCCCCTACGACGTGTACGTGGCACTGAGTAGGACTAATGCACGTAAGGCTGCTGGCCCTGACGGCATCCCCGGGCGTGTCCTCAAGGCCTGTGCTGCGCAGCTGACAGACGTCTGGACTGACATCTTCAACCTGTCACTTGCCCAAGCAGTTGTCCCCACGTGCCTTAAAACCACCTCCATCATGCTGGTGCCAAAACACTCCACTGCGGCAAGCCTCAACGACTTCCGCCCAGTTGCACGTACCCCCATCATCACCAAGTGCTTCGAGAGGCTGGTCCTGGCACACCTCAAAGGCTGCTTACCCCCCACATTGGATCCCTATCAGTTTGCCTACCGCAAGAATAGGAGTACGGAGGATGCCATCTCAACGGCACTTCACTCCGCCCTCTCCCACCTCGACAACAGAGACACTTGCGTAAGAATGCTGTTCATCGATTACAGCTCAGCATTCAACATCATTATACCCTCTAAACTGATCACCAAACTCGGTAACCTGGGCATCGACCCCTCCCTCTGCAACTGGATACTGGACTTTCTAACCAACAGACCCCAGTCTGTTAGGTTAGACAAGCACACCTCTTCAACCCTCACCCTGAACACTGGCGTTCCACAGGGCTGTGTGCTGAGCCCCCTCCTCTACTCCCTCTTCACCTACGACTGCACACCTGTACATGGTACTAACACCATCATCAAGTATGCAGATGATACAACGGTGATTGGCCTCATCAGCAACAACGATGAGTCGGCCTATAGGGAGGAGGTCCAGCTCCTAGCAGCATGGTGCGCTGACAACAACCTGGCCCTTAACTCCAAGAAGACCAAGGAGCTCATTGTAGACTTCAGGAAGTCTAGGGGCAGCACGCACACCCCCATCCACATTAACGGGACGGAGGTGGAACGTGTTTCCAGCTTCAGGTTCCTGGGGGTCAACATCTCTGATGACCTCTCGTGGACCCACAATACCTCAACTCTGGTCAAGAAGGCTCACCAGCGTCTCTTCTTCCTGAGGAGACTGAAGAAGGTCCATCTGTCTCCTCAGATCCTGGTGAACTTCTACCGCTGCACCATCGAGAGCATCCTTACCAACTGTATCACAGTATGGTATGGCAACTGCTCTGTCTCCGACCGGAAAGCACTGCAGAGGGTGGTGAAAATTGCCCAACGCATCACCGGTTCCTCGCTCCCCTCCATTGAGTCTCTCCAAAGCAAGCGTTGTCTGCGGAGGGCGCTCAGCATCGCCAAGGACTGCTCTCACCCCAACCATGGACTGTTTACCCTCCTACCATCCGGGAGGCGCTACAGGTCTCTCCGTTGCTGAACCAGCAGGTCCAGGAACAGCTTCCCTGCGGCTGTCACACTACTCAACAACGTACCTCGGTGACTGCCAATCACCCCCCCCCCCCGGACACTCCTCCCACAGGAAAAACACTATGTCTGTATACATGTAAATAGATTTATTTATTGGGGAAATCATATTCTATGTCGCTCTTCCAGGGAGATGCTAACTGCATTTCGTTGTCTCTGTACTGTACACTGACAATGACAATTAAAGTTGAATCTGAATCTGAATCTAAGAATTGTATATGTTTCTACAAGATCCCCTCTCATTCGTCTAAAGATGTCAAAGAAGAGTCAACACCTGCACCATGTCTCTAAGTATGTGTGAGTTATATTGCCCAACTGGGGCATTAAACATTTTATTCCTCATTGTGGCTCCCTGCCAGATCAGTGAATGCATGTGCAGTAGATTTGTTCTATGTGCATAAGTTGTAGAAGTTCTTCCCTGCAGAGATCACGACTCTGATCTCTGTATGGCTTGGAACCGCCTAAAGCACAGAAATGGATGCAATTGGGGCAGGGTGGGAGTCAAGAGTGGGGCTTAAGTGCTGCCCCATGCCCCACATCTCCATGGCATCTACTTGTATAATTGCTGTGGATGATAATGTAGTGAGCGCTCTGTGGCTCTGACATGCTTTCCATGATCCCTTGTGGAAATGACATGGTAACTGCGATCCCTCCACATGCTGGAGTTAGGATTCACTAAGCACACTATTAATGCTGCTGATAATGGTAAAACCATTCTAGCAATTTTGAAAGATCAATTTCTCCAATATGATGATTTACATTTGGTTCCACTCCCCGCCCATATAAAACTCAAAAACGGATGAAATTCGATATCAGGACAAGGCTAAAGATCCACTGGCATTTACAATACATTATTTTGCACAACCTCAAAGTAAATGAGTTCTGTAGATCACAAACATGAGCTGGGCAATTTTGTGCTTTTTTTTTTGATGTTTTGGCTCCCATTATAAGATTTGACTCCTGTTTTTTTCTGCTGGATGTTTGATCTCTCCAGCAACATTTCTCCAATGTAAAACACCCAGAAATGACATAAACGATTGTGGCCATGCTAGACACCAAAGCTCACTGGGCTGAACAATGACAGTTCATTAGTCACGAAAGAACATGTTGAACTGACCATGATACAGCTCAAACCAGGGTATTTAAAGTGCCTCCACTCAAAACTGCATTCTTTATTCTCATAGTGATCTGTGATCCCCTGTGAAATGAAATGCAGACTTAGATGTGTCCTTGGGATGCTTTGACTTTGAAAGTCATGGCCATGGTCACTCAGCTTACTGACCTCAGGACCATCTGGATGCTGCTGTTGTTCTCTGGCTACATCTCACAACTTTCCAATTTGGGGAGATCATCCAAATTCCACATTCGTTGGAAGAAACCTCACCAGACTTCTAGTTGGGTCAACAGGGGCAGTTACAGCAAGAGTGTGCATTTGCTGGCATTGCAGACTGTTATGTACTTGCATAAACATTTGGGCATGTCTGCCCATTAAATGACTGCATGGTCCCCTTGTAGGATGAGCATTCCCCATTTGGGTGTAGCTCTTCACACAAGTGACCAAACCCCTTGGCTCCTTGGGGGCATCCACCCACTGATCCACATTTTCCATCCTCACCAAATGTATACATTCAATGGGAACAGTCTCCTGCCATAGGTAGAGTGGTGTTTATATTGAGGTATGTCCTTCAGAACTGGCTGCTGACAGTGTTAGTTTCAGCCTGGCATTACGCGAGGAAACTTGGCCACTCTCTGCTCAACTGTTCAGTTGAGAACATGATTTTTTATGTGACCTTCAAAAACAATGTTAAGCTGTCGTACGGCATTCTTTTAACACGGTGAAAAGCTTGCAAAGTCACTTCCAGCCCGAGAAAGAAGGCTCCTCGGAGTCTTTGTACAGTAGTTCTTTCTGGCTGAATTTCTGGTGACTTACTAGGGAAGTGATTTATGCCGAGTCCTTGTCATGCTGTTTGAAGCTTTGAAAAACAGTGAAGTGGAAACTGTGACCTGCGGCTCTTTCATCAATATAAAGTTCATCCTCTTGTATCGGTTTACTGCCAATATTCATTGCCAATGAAAACCATATCTCATCCTTTCCTGAGTTAGCTATCAATGTTTTTAGACAAAGCAGGAACTGAAGTTTAGAACAAAGAGCCTTTCATGGTTCACTCACTTCAAATGTAATGGCTTTGACTGTAAGCCCAGACATGTTACCACTACCTAGTAATTGAAACCATACATTTGACTAACAGAAACTCTTGAATTTTGAGGGCTGAATTCTTCTCCTGTGGGCAGGTTAATGTCAGGGCAGAACCTCCACCCACATATACCACTAACCCACTGAACTTTGTTTACCAATGGACTGTTGGTTAAGAGTGGTCCTCCTACATCCCACTTAGTTGTTGCCTTTGGCAGGAAGGGACATCAGGATCAACTTCAAGTTGGAATTCACAGAAATGCAGTGGCAGGATTTGTCGCATTCACTTAACCCAGTATGAACGCGCCAGATGGGTTCCTGCCAGGGTTTAAATGGAAATAGTACTCTGGAAAGTTTATAAGGACTCAATTTACACTTTATAGTTAAGGGTAAACTCCACTGTCTCCTTTTACAGAATGGGTGGTCAAATCAGACAGAAAGTGACTAGTAAGTTCAGACATAACTCAGCTTGATACCTTGTCCATTGATTCCATAGTTTCACTGAACACCAACCTTTGAGTTAACACCAGGAGGAAACTCCAGAGTTATGGCCACTTTACAGATCTGTCAGGACTCCAAGATACAAAGCGATAGGCACACGTTTGTTTCAGCAAGAGAAGTTAACTTCATTTGTGACACTCAACTGATTCAAACTTAAACACAATACAGAAATGTTTCCCTATTTGGGAAAAACTCAAATGTCATCATATTAATTAATCTGTGGGTTATTTATGCAAGGGGAGAGTATTTTTTTTTAATACAATCCTCTTGTAATTAATACATTCAGATCAAAAAGCGAAAGGCTGGAGGAAGTCAACAGGTCAGGCAGCATTAGTGGAGGTAAACGATGTTTGTGATCAGGACCCTACTTCAGAGTGATTGGAATATGGGGAGAAAACTGGAAAAGAGAGATGTTGATGGGACAAAGCCTAGCAAGTGATAGCTGGATACAGGTGATGGGGGAGGGGAGGGTAGGGATGGTGATTCACAGATGGGTTGAATAAGAGAGAAAGGCTAGAGGTGAAAAGGAGACTCAAGGTTGTCAGATTTTAAGATGAGGGGGGAAAGATTTAATAGGAACCTGAGGGGTAACTTTTTTACACAAAGGGTGGTGGGTGAATGGAAGGAGGTGCCGGGTGAGGTAGTTGAGGCGGGTACTATCACAATGTTTAAGAAACATTTAGACAGGTACATGGATAGGATAAGTTTAGAGGGATATAGGCCAAACGCAGGCAGGTGCAACTAGGGTCGAAGGGACATGTTGGTCGGTGTGGGCAATTTGGGCCGAGGAGCCTCTTTCCACGCTCAATGACCCTATGACTATGAGATAAGGAAGATGTTATTTGTGCTAGGTGCTTTGGTAAAATATCTGAACATTGCTTGAATTATAGTTAAATAACTGGATTAAAGTTTTTACATTAATGTACGCTGTACAAAAATAGTCAGTGGATTATCTTGGGCTAGACACAGAGGAAAAGCAGTTCAATGCCAAAGCATATAAACGTACGCATTGGATAGCAGGGGCTTTAGAAATAAATTTATTTTAATGCACTATATAAACTCTTAGCAGAAATGCTCGCTGGAAATATTTACTGATACCTTCTCTAAGTTTCCAACTTTTTAATAAATGACTTTTTACATTTTCTAATTAAAAAATACATTATTGATTAAAATAAACATTATGACAAACATGTTTGGACAAATTGTTTCCCCTCTCCCTCCTCATCCCATTCCCTCACCTCTCTGCTAGCACCACGCTCACCTTCACCTCCCTCTCTCCAACCAAAATCTCTCAGGCATGAAATCTCCAGCTGTGCGGTAAGACAGCTCCCTGGACAATCTGTAGTATTTTAATTCCCTTAGAATGCAAACTGTCCTGCCATTGACGTTCATTTCAATTAACCAGCAAGGTAAAACCATGCTCATGAAGATTCCATGTTAGGCATCAAATGTAAACTTGCTGCCTATTTGAAAATGCAGTCAAAATTCACCAGAAGAAAATGGCCTACGCATTTATAATTAATGCCTAATCGCACATTATTGCCTCACCTTAAATCAAAAAATGCATCTGATTTTCTGCTTTATTGAGTTGTCAGCACTGAGCAGCTTTAATTTCTCACTAACAAGAGCAGCTTTAATTTCTCATTTGTAATCACCCATCAGAGGGTGGTGGTGAGCTACTTTCTTGGGAACTGAGTGGCTGGTTATACAATTTGTACGGCATTTACAACTCAATCACCTTGCGATGGGTCTGAGTCATTCCTCAGCCAGACCAGGTCAGTACTGCAGATATCCAGATGGACTGGAGCGAGCCAGAATCTGGTAGATTCATGGACAACATTCATTAACAACAGATTAATGTATAATTCTAATGAATTGCCTTTTTCCAAAATGTCAGTCATTTAGTTAACCATTGGGCCCCCAAACTATTTTTTTAAACTTAGATATACACAAAATGCTGGATTAATTCAACAGGTCAGGAAGCATTTCTGGAGAAAATGGATAGGTGATGCTTCGAATCGTGACCCTTCTTTGTCTGAAGTCTGAAGAAAGGTCTTGACCTGAAAAATCACCCATTCCTTCTCTCCAGAGATGCTGCCTGTCCCACTGAGTTACTCCAGCATTTTGTGTCTCCCTTCTTTTACTTCATGTTCATTGAGAAATAACCCATCAAGAGCTAAGAGAAACAAGTTGGTATACTAAATGGTATAGAAATGAAATATGTATAAATATAAACATTTATAAACTGTAAATGATTTGTATACCAATTGAGTTAGAACTAAGCATCTGTTTTATAAGTAGTCGCTTTTCTTCTCAATTAACCTTTCATTATATTGGAAAAAATTAATTTCTCTCCTTACCCAATGTATTGCAAGCATTGTAAGATGAAATAATACAACATTAAATCAGGTATGGATAGAGAAATAAATATGTGAAGAGTTTGCTGATGATTCCAAAATTGTCTATATGTATGTGGTCGGCCCATCATATCTGCACCAATCATAATGCCAAACTATACTAATCCCATCTGCTCTAGGACACAGGAAAAGCTGCGCAACTGGGCCCAAAAGTGGCAAATGGAATGAAGTTTGGGGCAGCACTGTGGTACACAGCTCCACAATCCATATTTTATCCTGCTCTCATGTGTCATCTGTATGGAGTTTGCATGTGCTCCATGTGACTGCATGGGTTTCCCTGGGTGCCCTTGTTATCTCTCACGTCCCAAAGACACGCGGATTAGTACATTAATTGGCCACTGTAAATTCTCTCTCGTTGTGCAGGTAAATGGTATAATCCAGAGCGGTTTATGGATTTGCAGGGAAAACTGTATAAAATATGAGTTAGGTCCCAGCTAGGGCATGTATGCAGTTCACATTGGAACACAACAGGAGGTATTTAATATGGGCGGCACAGTGAGGCAGCGGTAGAGATGCTGCCTTACAGTGCCTGACACTCAGGTTCAATCCTAACTACGGCTGCTGTCTGTACAGAGTTTGTATGTTCTCTCTGTGACCTTGCAGGTTTTCTCCGGGTGCTCCCGATTCCTCCTGCACTCCAATGACGTGCAGGCTTGTAGGTTAATTGGGTTGTGTAAAAATTGTCCCTGGTGTATAGGATAGAACTAGCGTACAGGTGATCACCGGCCGCCACGGTCTCAGTGGGCTGAAGGGCCTGTTTCCACGCTGTATCTCCAAAACTAAACTAAATGCTCGACCGGGAGTAGCTTTGGTTCATAGGAATGTTGCCAGACTAAAGAATTGTAGTTAAGAGGAGAGTCTGCGTTGGCTGGGGCTGTTTTTATGGAACAAAAGAAACTGTAGGGAGATTTATTTAAGGAGCATAAAATGATAAAATACCTATACAAGGTCAAAAGAAAAGACCAATTTCTTTTCTCAAAGGCAAGTACCTTGGGGGCATTGACTTAACTGGTGGAAAAATTACAGAGGCTGAGAAAAGATGCAATCTACTCAGTGATTGAAGAGCTTTGCAAACTAGATGGTAATGGAAGCAAAAACCTTCATTGCTGAACACTTGAAGAGCCATAACTACTCATACTCATACTTACTTCATTAGTCAAGTTTTTTTTTGACACATACGAGGAATTTGATTTGCCATACCGTCATACTAATAAAGAACAACAGAACACACAAAATACATTTGAACATAAACATCCACCACCGTGACTCCTCCACATTCCACAGTGTGATGGAAGGCTAAAAAAAGTTCAATCTCTTCCCTTCTTTGTCCTCCAGCGGTCGGGGGCCTCTAACCTTCTTTTGACGGGATGATCTTACTCCCGTAGCCGGTGGCGGTCCTTCCTCGTCGGGGCGATCAAGCTCCTGCATGGGTGGAGAATCTGAGCTCCCCCGCGCCGGGCGATCTACCCCGGGTCTGGGCTAGTCGAACGTCGTGCGGTTTTGGAGCTTCCCGACTCGGTCTCTCCCGAGACTGCGAGCCCTTGATGTTAAAGTCCGCAGGCCTTGGGGCGTCGATCCCAGGCAAGGAATCAGCTCCAATGGTAAGTTCACGCCCCGCGGTGGGGCTTAAAATCAGTCCGGAACAAGGCCTCCAGCTCCATGATGTTAGGCCGCAGAGCGACCGGAGATACGACCCGAAAAATAATCGCATCTCCGGCAAGGTAAGAAATTGAAAAAAAGTTTCCATAGGACTATGGACCAAAAATTGGAACACAGGATTAGTACTTTTCTAACTGGCATGGATATGAGTCAAATGACTTAGTAGTTGTAAATTTCTGATTAAATGATTGTATTAGGGAAAGGTTGTATTGGGAGGAAGGAATGGAAAGATAGAAAGAAGGAAAATTAAGAATAAAAATTATAGTTGTAATTATAAATTCCCTAAAATAATTCATAATCTGATGGAATAATACTTCACAATTCTAATAATTATTTCTGGATGTTTGAAATGTTATTTCCCAGCTACCAACAATTAGTACATTAATAAAATGATAATTAACAATAAAACTTGTCTATTCCTATGCATTGGTATATTCCTATAATTTTGCCAGTAACTAGAACAGTAATTACTATCCTTAAATATCTGTGTAGTTATCACATGGTTATTACCTATAGCATAATTGTAATAATTTCACAGCATTCAATGAATGTCAACGATGTGATAGATAGTGAAATCTCTCTTATCAAGAAACTATCAAAGGAGGCAGTGCATAAAGTAATAAATGTTTGGATATTAACATTTAACAGCTTATCAGCTCCTCTTCTGAATTTAATGTGCCATTTATGCATAAATAACGAACACTATTAACGTCATTATTATTTTGAGAGAAAGCCTGGCTCAGTGCCTACCGTTAGTGACTTAATAATTTGGTGCAAATCAGCTTGGTTGAGTGCCTGCGTGAGGCTCAGAATTATATCTTATGTCAGATTTTATCTGCTTAATCAGCTTATTTGGTGAGTTGTTGCTACAATTTGTACCGGACTATGAAGTTACTGACAATTTATTTCTCTTGCACAGCATTTAGTGGCTACAGGGAAATTTATTTTCCTTCCTTAGACAAGAGTTATGCACTTAAACTGAATTCCACAAGTAAAATGGATTTAGCTAAGGGATGTCCAAGAATGGTAACATTGATCAAATCAGTTTCATAAAAATCGACACAGGGTTCATATGGGTCATCATTCCTGTGCTGGCTCATTGAAATAAATATTTTACCCTGTTTTGGCTAAGTCACTGTACGGAGAAAATGTATTTCCATGTGTTGATGATTTGTTAATGGACAAAAATGGACGGCACGCGGCACATTGGTAAAGTTGCTGCCTTACAGCACCAGAGACCCGGGCTCAATCCTGACTAAGGGAGCTGTCTGTACGGTGTTTGTAACTTCTCCCCGTGACCTGCGTGGCTTTTCACCAGGTGCTCCAGTTTCCTCCCACACTCCAAAGACGTACAGGTTTGTAGGTTAATTGACCTTGGTAAGGTTTGTAAATTGTCCCTAGTGTGTAGGATGGCGCTAGTGTGCGGGGATTGCTGATTGGTGCAGACTCAGTGGGCCGAAGGACCTATTTCTGTGCTGTATCCTAAACTAAACTAAGAAAACAGAAAGCAGGACTAAATGGGTAATTTTCAGGATAGGAGTTTGTGACCAGTGTGATACAGGCATCAGTGATGAGGACTTAGCTGTTCACAATCCATACCAATGGTTTTGATGAAGTGACCAATTCTAATATATCTAAGACTGTTGATGGTATGTAGTTGGGTGACTATTTGAATTGCGTAGAGATGCATAGAGACTTCCGGAGTATGTAGATAGGCTAGAACATGCCTGGTGGAATGGTGAGCGGTTGACTGGTGTTAAGGTTCAGAGAGAGCTGTAGTGGCCTTGTAATTGAATAATTGAAATTGTCCTTGTGCGTGCACATGTATCTGTATCAATGTGCAATCAATAGATGCAGCAAGCAATGAGGAATGCAAACTTGATAGAAGATTTGAGTACATGTGTAAAAGTACCTTTACCACAATTATATAGGAGTGAGACTGCAGCTGGAGTAGTTACATACAAGTGTTGTCTCCTTGCAAGAGGAGGTCTGCAATTAGCACAGGGAATGTGCAAACAATTTGCCATATTTACTGAGAAAGAGAGGTTTGGTGGTGGGGATGGCCCAATCAAGAGCAATTAAGTAAACAGGATCTACAATCTCGTCAATTTGGAAGACTGAGAAGCAATGCCATTTGAATTCCTCAAAATTCTTTTGAGGTTTGACAGGGTAGATGATGTACACTCTCAGAGTAAGGGGTTGGCCATTCAGGACTGAGATGAGAAGAATGTTCCTCAGCTAATGGGTGGTAAATGGTGAATTCTCTACCCAAGAGGCTCAGAAGCCGAGTATACTCAAGAAAAAGACTGAAGTATTTTAAATATTAAATGAACCAAGAAATATGAGCAGGAGTTTGTGCAGGAAAGTACTGAGGACTGAGGAATAAAATCAGCTATGACATTGATGGAGGAGCAGGCACTTGAGTGAAATGTAAAATTATGCTCCTATTTAATAAATCCTCATATTCTTTCCTTCGATTATCGGTCTGACACCTTTCAAAAATTATTCACTGTTTAAGGTTTCACCATTTTTCGGTGTGGTGCTCTAGTGGTCTTGAGAAACTCAGGTGATCACCATCCGACCATCCCCGCCCTCCTACCACCTGAAAGCAGAAGTCCTCTTTGTGTTTAAAACAATGTGAATGAAAACTTGAGGTGCCAATACAGATCAAGAGATGGGGAGTATGATGCGATGGATACGATGGATCTGCTACAAGTTTCTCTCATTCAATGAAAGTTTGAGAGATGTTGAATTATGCAGTCACTATTTCAGATGTCAACATAAGGTTGCACACTTTCAAAGCTCCCCCACAGTCCCTTTGGTGCTGGTATAAGATTGCATCCTTGTAAAAATCTAGAAGAATGAAAGTTCACTGGGATATTGAATTTTACATCCATTGATAATATTGTTCCTACATTGCAATTTGGTTGAAACCATCTTTGCAAAGTTCTATTTACCTACAGAAGTGCTCATCCATGTCCATTGATAGATGTGTCAATGTTTACAGACATAGTAGCATAAAATAATATTTGTTGTCCACCTGTAGTTCTTCTGGGGAAATAAATCTTCTCTTAAGCCAGAGTCACTGTATCGTGAAGGTAAGCCAAGCCACATGTGCAAACTCCACACAGATACCATCCAAGGCCAGGATCGAACCTGGGCCTCTGGCACAGCGAGGCAGCAGCTCTACCAGCTGCACCATTGTGCCGCCCATTTCAACTTATTGAAACAAATATATTCAATAAGGAAATGGTAGTTTTGCTTACTGAGGATTTTGCTTCAGTGTTTACAGAATAGACTGGAGCAGAACCTAGTGCTTTAAAGGTGTAATGCAGCAACCAATGCACACAAGTAAGAGCTTTTATTTATTAACATCTCGAGCTGCTGAAAACTGATAAACATCCTGAAAGAAATGGAAAGTTACTGGAGGAGTTCAATGATGAAGCAGCAGCATCCACGATTCAGTAAAGGTTGGAGCTGAACCAAGAACTAGAAGAGAGCAAATATTATACCTAGGCGTAAAAAGGTAGAGCAATTAGTAAAAAGGAGACATCAGTCTGTTGGCAAATGCTTGAGACCATGCCTAGAAATAAAACAAATTAATACTTAGCAGGGCATGAACTGATTAGAGGATGTAATCATTTCTGAAATATGGCATGTTTAAATATTGGGAGATAATTAAAAAAATAAATAATGCGGGAATAGAGTAAGAATATTTATGTCATGCTCCACAAAGCCTAAAAATGATTTCTCCTCAAGAGATTCTTAAGGAGACATTCAGTTCATACAGAAAAGTGAAAGTGGCTGGTATTCTGGAGATATTGATGAAGGATAAACACGGACTGGCTAGAGATGAACTGGACTATTCAGACTGACTGCATACCATGGTTTTCAATCTATGCCAAAACCATTTTTGGCTTTCTGTGAATGAGAAAGATCTGGGTTTTGAGAAGAAATGGTAGATATCCATATTTTGTCTAGAACGTGGATTGGTTAGTGTCCTTTATTCATTGGGAAACTGCATTGGGCATTGTAGTTTGCTCTTCATGTACTCCATCTTATGTTCTTCTAGTGTTGGACATTAAGGGCATCCCTGGACCCATTGCACGCTTTTCTGCCCTTTCCAGCATTAATTGGTGCAAGGTACAAACTATGACCATCTTTGAATCATCACCATGGTAATCACCAACTTTGTTGTATTTAAGTTAGTTAAATATATATTTTGGCAGACTCATCCAGGCAACTTCCAAAGTCCATAGAGAATGCCTTTAAGGAAGGACTCCCCTTCTCAGGTAGGCGTGCAACTGGTTTTGGAGCTTGTGAAATGAAACTGATCCATTTTTTGTCGGGGTCCTATTGGGTATTAATAACATGGTTTAACACACCAACAGATCCATGTGATCTCTTATCTAGGCAACTATTTGTTATACCAGACCTGGGGGACTAACAAAAGCCAGAGAAATTATAAGATAACGGATAGAAGAACATTTTGCTGCAAAATGAACACCACTTTCCATGAAACATCCACACAATAAAGCCAGTTAATACACTGTGGTTCCCAGTTCTTAAGTTTACATAACCTTGTGTGTGTGGAAAATGTTGTGCTTCCAAGTCAAAGAAAAATTACATGCATCGAAAGTGCTTTGAAAGTGGTTTGAAGCTAACCGAATGGAAATATCAGACGTAGATGTTTTTTCCTTTAAAATCTATTAGCTCATGTATGTTGTGTGGTAAATGGTGTTATCCAGGAGATATTTAGCTAAGTTCAGCTTCTGTAGAACTACTTTGTACGGCCACTGGCATCCTAGTTTCAGTTCTGTTTCGGTAAATGTATTCCATTTCCTGTTGAAGTTTTATAGATGCAGTAAATGTTTAGTCTGGTACACAAACATACAAACCTCCAACAATGATGACTTTATCAAACTTTGCAAGAATATTGAGATCTGTTGGACTGCTCCAGTTCACGTACACTTTGTTCATTTTTCTAAAGGATAGTGAAGTTGTTATTTTAATTTCACTTCATTATGTCTTTAGAAATTAATGAGCAGGAATCAAGACGTTTATCTGCCATACTATTACATTGAAAAGAAAATCAGAGATTAAAGAGATATTGATATCAAAGATTTAACTCCCCGTCTTCATCTCCCACCCAGATAAGTGTTCCTTTTTGGCCCATTAACCCAGGAATAGTTATAAAAGTGACAAACTAAATATAGTTTCAAGATTTCAGCTTGAAACTATAGTTCTAGGAAGGCTTTTTGCTTTGAATGGTATGGAAAGTAAAGACTCCTGCTTGAATATTAAAGTCCTGACCTTGGTGGAGATTTATTGATAGTGATGCCAGTTTCTTCTTTGAGTGGGGATCTGTCCATGCAAGATTAGACTTGCTGCTGTAACAAAGGGTCCACATGTTTAAATGGAGATGAATGCTGGCAATGGAAATGTGTAAGTACAAGGTCCTTTATTCTTGATTTAATTGGATTTTTTAAAATACTATATTAATCATTTTTACATTTCCTGGTGTCTTAAGCATTTTGATTATTTTTTAATTGTTCAAAATCTTTAAATGTTTTAATATGTTTATTTTTTTAAATGTTGTAAGTTTTTGAATGTTTTTGTGTCACAAGTATTCACAAACACCCAAGCCTTTTGACAGCTATCTCAGCCGATTCAGCCTGGGGGCCTCTGCTTACTCAAAGCAACTTTTATTTAGTTTAGAGATACAGCGAGGAAACAGGCCCTTCGGCCCACTGAGTCCGCACCGACCAGCGATCCCCTGCACGTTAACACTATCCTACACACTAGGGACCATTTTACATTTATACCAAGCCAATCAACTTACAAACCCGAGCAAAGATTTTGATATTGATAGACAGCCATTATTTTGTGCAAGATAATGGCAATTGATGATGAGGAACCATTCAGTATCAACAACATATCCCTGACCATGAAGAGTTACCTTGTCAAGACTTGCCTTCAGACTAACACCATGAAAATAAGAGGTACAGGATCTCGGTCAGGACAGGATTCAACCTGAGTGGATGATCCAGATCTATTCCCAATACAACAAAAGACTAATATTTTGAAGTTCTTATGACAATATGGGCCAGTTTGTAACAGTTGTCATCCTATTAATAATGCGGGCAGTTTCAAACTGTTTCTGGTAATGGTGGTTTCCAAATGTAAAACTGTATTAATCACTCAGATATTTGATGATATTTACTCTATTATTTCAATAAAATTGGTCATCTGTCAAAACAGCAGGAAAACTATTGAGGTAAAAAAAAATCAAACATCCCATTGGAGGCAAAGATTCTTGAATGATCCTGTTTGTCATAAGAAACCAAAGTAATACATAGAAAATAAAGGTTTAGCGGGATATGGGCCAAATGCCGGCAGGTGCGACGAGTGTAAATGATGTATCTTGGTCAGCATGGACAAATTGGGTCGAAGGGCCTGTGAGACACAAAATGCTGGAGTAACTCAGCAGGACAAGCAGCATCTCTGGAGAGAAGGAATGGGTGACGTTTCAGACTGAAGAAGGGTCACGATTTGAAATGTCACCCATTCCCTCTATCCAGGGATGCTGCCTGTCTCGCTGAGTTACTCCAGCATTTTGTGTCTATCTTCGATGCAAACCAACATCTGCAGTTCCTTCCTTCACATTTCAAAGGGCCTGTTACTGTTCTGTATGACTCTATGACCTAATGGTTTGTCTTGACGTGATGCCCTGCAACTTCCAGATGTTATTGCTCTTTATTGACATTCTAATCTGCAGTTTCTTTGAAAATGTCTGGGAATTGCCCTTTCTTTATTGAAAGAAATATTTTGTTGATTGCATAATCTTTCGTAGTCAACAAGCTCTGCTCTGCTCAATTACACGAGTTAGACATAAAGACCGAGAGGGCACATGAGTAATGCAGATTTAATTAACTTTCAACTCTTTGGCAGTAACAACTCTTCACTCATACTCTGAATTAGTATTTTAATTTGAAATAATGCCAGCCAGTTGAGTGTTTGTGAACTGTTTACATGTTTTGCCAAGCCTGTACATGTTTCAACAGTACCACCCCAACCACTAAGTGATGAGGCTGACACTAAAGAACACTATCAACCTGAGATGTTACCTTTATTTCTCTCTCTGCAGATGCTGCCTGATTTGTTAATCATTTCCAGCACTTTGTGTATTATTTCAGTATCGAAGCCTCTGCAATATTTTGCTCTTGTAAATAAAAGTTAATAAAGGCAGGACTGGTTTTGTGACGGAAGTGTAATATGTGGGAGTTTATGGACTGCAAGGTGGTTCTGCAGTTACAGAAATAAAGATAACATTTCAGGCTGATAGTGTTCATTAGTGTCAGTCTCATAATGATACGGACTGCACCCGTTGTCGGGATCAAACCCGGGTCTCTGGCACTGTAAGGCAGCAACTCTACCATTGCTCCAGTGTAGATGGCATATACAAACAAAACATATGGATATCTGTGTATTATAAATTGAAGCAGGTAACTTAGAAGAACGTTTTCGCTGAAGAACTTGGTTGGAGCCGAGTGTTGAAATTATTTTCGTATTTCTGGTCTTAAACTTAAAATTCAATATTTTAATATCACATCTTTGCACGTAAAAGTTGAGAAATCGACTTTAGCAGTTAAAATACATAAAATCAAGCTGTAATAATGGGGCGATAATTAAGAAATATCAAGCCTTTAAGGTATTAGAATTATAAAGGTGGTCAGATGTTTGCTGACAATTCAAGAAAATAACATATATTAAGGATAAGGTGAGCAATACAAATACCAGAGGTTTGGAATAGATCCATCTCTGTTCCAATATATTTAAAGAGAAAATAAGCAATATAGCATGTGTATCATGTTGGCAGTATGTCAGTGTAAGAAAAGGGAGGAAGCGGTAAAAACTTCCTTAAACACCATAGGCAGGCCTTATTGCATCTCATAAGTTCATAAGTTGTAGGAGCAGAATAAGCCATTCAGCCCATCAAGTCTTCTACACCTGATCTTTCTTACTCTCTCAACCCCATTCTCCTGCCTTCTCCCCATAACCCCTGACACCCGCACTAATCACGAATCAAGAATTGAAAATATCCATTGGTGGCCTACACTGCCTTCTGTGGCAATGATTTCCACAGATTCACCACCCTCTGACTAAAGAAATTCCTCATCATCTCTTTTCTAAAGGTACATTGTCTTATTCTGAGGCTATGGCCTCTGGTCCTAGACTCTCCCATTAGTGGAAACATCCTCTCCGCATCCATACTATCCAGGCCAACTATTCGGTAAGTTTCAGTGAGGGTACCCCTCATCCTTCTGAATTCCAGCGAGTACAAACCCAGTGCCATCAAGCACTCATCATATGTTAACCCAATTATTCCTGAGACCATTCTCGTAAACCACCTCTGGACTGTTACATCTGGCACACTGACGTTCTGTTCACCGAGACACTCCCACAAGAAGACCTGGACCGAGAAATCCAAGAACCAGAGAAGCTTTCACATCCAGGTGAGGATCCATTTCAATATCGGTGACCCTGGTGCTCTTAGTTTACATGACACAAAGTCTGCAATAGATGGAGTCTCTCTTCCCTGCTGATGTGAACGTAGTAACTATCTCACAGGAGAATAAAGAACAGAAAACAGCCATTAGCAACTCTCTGTTGTATCTGATGCATCTTGTGTAGTGGTAACCAACAATAAAAACTCACATCACAAAACGCACTTTCGTATTAGGAAAACATTCCAAGGCATTTTAATAGATTGCGCTAAATAAATCTTGACCCCAGTCACTTATAAAGATGACCAAAAGTTTGAAGAGAGATTTTAGAGGTCATTGTGCAGGAAGGAACTGCAGATGCTGGTTTAAACTGAAGATCGACACACAATGCTGGAGTAACTCAACGGGACAGGCAGCATCTTTGGAGATGAGGAATGGGTGACGTTTTGGGTCAAGACCCTTTTTCAGACTGGTGAAGGGTCTCGACCTGAAACATCACCCATTCCTTCTCTCTTGGGGTGCTGCCTGTCCCGCCGAGTTACCCCAGCATTTTGTGTCTATTTTAGAGATCATTGCTGTACGATGTAACTTTCCTATCCCTGACAGCTTACAACTCCACTTCCTGGTTGTTAAACCTGCTTTTTCTGTTTGGAACCACTAGTATTTGCCTTGTTTAATGGCTCCCCTGGCTTCACTGGCACCATTTTAGATGTTGGAATCAGTTATGTGCCTGAACTGTTAATATAAGGGGCACTCTCTCTCTGTTGAAATACTTAAGTGCATAAGAAAGGTTAGGTCTTGGCAGTTTTACAGCTGGATTACTCTCTAAAATGCAGAGAAGTAGAGGATCCCAGACATGACATTAAATCTATCCTCTGCAATTCAGTGATTTATATTTGGTTGGCGCTGGGTTGAAGGTAGCTCTTTAGTTCTCAATTCCAGTGTGCAGCACATTGGGATTCGTGCGAGCATGCTATTCAAAGAATGCTCTGAAATCATTTTTGCAGAGAGTGCACAGCCTTCTGTGAAATGTGAACCAATTGTCAACTTAAACCTTCTTCAACTCTCCACCAGCTGAAAAGGACTGTGGGATGTAGTCTCAGTTTCGAGATTCAATTTCTCCCAACAGTAGTAAGTAATATAGCATTCAGCCTGTTCTGAGTTTGGGTGTTGCACAAAGTGGTTCTATTGAATCACCCAATTACAGACAATGTCAAATCCAGGATGAGGATGTAGAACATAGAACACTCTTCTTGCGAATGAAACATAAACCAAAGGAATAGTTAGATCTCAAGCCGGGTGTTGATCAGCCAGGTTGTTGTCTCTGCGTCAATGTCTGCCAGGCCCAGAGCTCCATTTGGTGGGTGGTAGAGCGGGCACCCAGAGATGACATGGTTGGCTGTCTGTTGTTCTGTACAGTACAGCACAGGAACTGGCTCTTCAGCCCACAATATCTGTGTTGAGCATGATCCCGAGTTAAACTAATCTCCTCTGCCTGCACGTGATCCACGTCCCTCCATTCCCTGCATATCTATATACGTATTTAAAAGCTTCTTAAATGCCTCTGTCGTATCTGCTTTCATCACCACCTCTGGCAGCACATACCAGGCACCCACCGATCTCCATGTAAAAACTCATGCCGCACATATCCTTCAAACTTGATCTCTCGCTTTAAAGTTATGCCCTCTTTCCTTTATCATTTTCACCCAGGGAGAAAGGTTCTGACTGTCTACCCTATCCATCCCTCTCATAATTTTATATACTTCAATCAAGTCTCCCCTCAACCTCCTATGGGTCAGAGAAAAATAAAACCTGGATTATTTTGTCAAAATAACACAAGGACACAGTTTGGTGGGATGTGAATTCAAGTTTGAAAGCTAAAAAAGGAAATTCAGTATTATCCATATCCTAGGTACTTTAATACGACAGTTGATATAAGAAAGGACTTTCAAACGCAACTACTTTACAATGAATCATTATATTAGTATTATTAGACTTCCTTTTCCAATCGCCATACTTCATGTGTGTGGCAGGTAATGTCCATGAGTTTAGAAACATAGAAAATAGGTGCAGGAGTAGGCCATTCGGCCCTTCGAGCCTGCACCGCCATTCAATATGATCATGGCTGATCATCCAACTCAGTTTGTTCATGGTTTATTGATTTTGCATTATTGATACATCTGTTCTGTTTACTAAGAGAGATGAAAAAGGTGAGAAGAATTACCTTGAAAATATATGTTCGTAAGCTACTTAATTCTGGGAATCTCACAGTTGTGCCTGATCATGTTCTCACCCATTATAGAACAGGTTACAACACAGAATGAGGTTAATTTAGCCATTGTGTCACACTAGCTATCCACCAGAGTAGCTCACTAGTTCTATTCTCAGCCCATCTCTAATACCTTGTAATGTTTTCTTCACCATATATTTATCTGATTTGCTCTTGAAGGCCACAATGGATCCTATCTCTACCACATCCGCATTCAATGCATTCTAGAGTTTGTTTGCACGGTGCAGGAGTAGGCCGAATGACCTACTCCTGCACTTATTGTCTATTGTCTAAAAAGCTTTTTCATCGTAACACTATTAATTCTCTTCCAGTGCATTTGATATTTGTGGCCTCTAGTCTTTGACCCCTACAGGAAGATTGGGCCTAGAAGTGAAGGTTAAATACTTGTCTTTTGTATTCTTTAATAGCAATTCTGTGTGTTTATGATTCTACCATCTGATGATGACCAGATAATTTGTTATTTGCTGGTGAAAAGATAAAGGATAACAGATGAACCCTCACATTTTCTGAGCAGAGTGCCATCAAGCCTTTTATTTTCACGTGGAAGAGCAAATGGAGCTAAAGTTTTGTGTCTTAGCATTTAGGGTGGCACAGTGGAGCAGCGGTAAAGATGCTGCCTTACAGCACCAGAGACCTGGGTTCAATCTTGACTACGTGTGCTTTCTGCACAGAGTTTGTATGTTTTTCCCGTGACTTCTTGTGCTTTCCCTGGGTGTACTGGTTACCTCCCACACTCCAAAGACATGCAGGTTTGTAGGTTAATTGGCTTCGGTAAATATTGTAAATCGTCCATAGTGTGTAGGATAGTGCTAGTGTACAGGGATCGCTGGTCGGCAGGGCCTCGGTGGGCCATGAGGCCTAATTCCATGTTGTATCTCTAAATTAAATTAAATTAAACTAAACTCTCTCCTGAAAGTCTCTCAATAGTTCAGCACTCCCTCAAGCCAAGATTGAAATGACAACCTGGATTGTGCATTGAAAACCTGGGGTAGAATGCGAAACCACAATCAACACGATTTAGGCAATGGTCCCACCAATCTCTTAAACCTCAGGATCAGTGCCTGAACCCAGACCAGGAGTCAAACGTACTGCATCCTGCATGATTTATCAACACTTACAATACTCATAGAACCTGCATGCTTTATAAGTTCACAAGTCACAGGAGCAGAAGCAGACCATTCGGCTCATCGAGTCTACTCCACCATTCAATCATAGCTGATCTATCTTTCTCTCTCAACCACATTGTCCTGCCATCCCATAACCCCTGACACCCTTACTAATCAAGAATCAAGATTTCATTAAATAACTCATGTAAAATGCGGCACAAAAAAACCACTTTCCTTTTTTTAGTAGATCTCTCTGTAGCATTTACTCCTCATTTATATTCCATTATACTATGCCCTGATCATTTGGTTTGTAAATTGGAGGCAATGCTGTTTTACCAGCTGTTGATATTGGGTTTATGAAACACTGCTTCATTTAAAAGTTCTCTTTCACTCTGTAATGCCCGATTTAGAACTGCATCAATATCCTCTTATCTTGAAGGAAAGATGGACAGAAAGGTTTCTTTCGCAGTGAGCATTGCTCTAGTGTAAATTTGCAGAAAATATTGAGCTGTAGTCTGTGGTAATTTGTTTATATAGTACTGTTTTACCACAGCGCAGGATTGAGTAAAATAGAGGCTTTCCTGATATAATTCTTCAACAAATATTTCATTGTTGTTCTGAGAATAGCACTGTTCAAAACTATGCTCACAATTTCAGTCTCTGAAATCCATCTAACCACCAACATTGAGGGAGCAACCACATATAAACACACGGAACAATATGCTACAGTAAATGGCCAGGTCAGAAGAGAAGGGCTTTAGATTGTGTGAAACAAATATCTAAAACTGGGCTTTAAAGCATGATTTCAACATAAATAAAGGGGCATAAATATGAACTTAAGAAGTAATTTGGAGAGGGGGCTAATAAAATTCTAAATATGGTGTTAGTGAATCAGGGTTTCAGGCGACTTGTAGGAAAAAAAAGCACAGTGCTGTGGTAACTCAGTAGGTCAGGTCTTACAGCGTGGAAACAAGCCCTTCGTTCCAACTTGCCCACACTGGCCAACATGTCCCATCCACACTATTTATACTTAGCCATCCTGCCTGCATTTGGCCCATGATCCTCTAAACCTGGCCGATCCATGTACCAGTCTAGATAATTCTTAAACGTTGTGATAGTCCCTGCCTCAACTACCTCCTCTGGCTTCCATACACCCACTACCCTTTGTGTGAAAAAGTTACCCCTCAATTTCCTATTTAATCTTCCCCCCCTCACCTTAAACCTATGTCCTCTAGTCCTCGATTCTCCTCTGGTCCTTCATGAATAGAGAGGGCTTCAACTCTCCAAACACCCAGCTGCTCAGCCACAGCCGGAGCAGAGAGTTCTTCAAGCAGATGCCTGACAACTGGCACTGCTGTAAAACATTATTTTGAAACAGACAGTTGCAGCATTCTCATTTGAAGTGGAAGCCAGAATAGCTGACAGAATACCAAGGGTATCCTCTTCGATAATTAAAAAAAATGAAAACCTGAGGGCTACCATCAAGCAAAATCACTGAAGGCAAAAAACCAATACAAATGCTCAGAAGACGTGTTCAGCATCTTTACGCATGCTTCAAATATATGGGTGAATGAAGAGCTCATGAAGGTAGAGACTTCCCAGGGTGATCGGATCATCGTCATATTCGGGCCACTGCTTAGCTTTGTTTTACTGGAGACTGAAGTGGAATTGAGAAAGTCTGTGAGAGTTTGTGGCGCAGCTGCAGGAATGGCAGGGGGGTCTGGACGGATCGTGTGGCTATATATTTAGCTGCGAACGTACGGCTTCAGGTGGAAAATGCTGACTGATCAGCTGGCAGAGACCAGGGTCATTGCGGTGTAATAAAAAAGTGGGATGGCCCTCAGTCAGAATTCAGGGAACAGCAATTATTGAGGTAACCTTTCCATGCATTGGTGGATGAGAATCAAAAAGATATAAACTTGTTAAGAAAACAGTGTGGTTATTTCAGAAAATGCTTCCCCATCACCACACTAGGGACGTAATACCCTAACCAAATAGAAATTGTATTCTTAATGCTGACATTTATTCTGGTTACTGATCTTGACGAGTATGTAATATTTCACCAAACAATTCAAGTGATGTCATAGAGTGATACAACATGGAAACAGGCCCTGGGCCCAACTTGCCCACACCGACCAGCATGCCCCATCTATACTAGTGCCACCTGCCTGTGTTTGGCTCATATCCTTCTAATCCAGTCCTATCCATGTACCTGTATAAATGTTTCTTAAGCATTGCTATAGTACCTGCATCAACTACTTCCACCAGCAGCTCGTGCCATACACCCACCGCCCTTTGTGCAAAAAAGTTACCCCTCAGGTTCCTATTAAATCGTTCCCCTCTCACCTTAAACCTATGTCCTCTGGTTTTCGATTCCCCTGCTCTGGGCAAGAGATTCTGTGCGTTTACCCAATCTATTCCTCTCTTGAATTTGTACACCCCTGTAAGATCACCCCTCTTTCTCCTGCACTCCAAGGGATAGAGTACTAGCCTGCTCAACCTCTCCCTCTAGTCCTGGCAACATCCTCATAGGGTTGAACATAATTGGTAGCATTGACATTGAACCATCTCATTTAGCACACATGTACATTGACTGAAGTGTGCACCTGGGTTTGGCAGGGAGAGGAGAGAGGGTGGGGGACGGAGGACGGGGGGGGAGGGGACGGGGGGGGGGGGGGGGGGGGGGTTATAAGGGCAGTGACGGGGGTCTTCATACAAAGAACAGCACCTCATATTCCACTTGGTTAGTTCACAACCCAACACTATGAACATTAAATTCTCCAATGTTAGGTAACACCCCAACCCCCTCTCACCCCCTTTTCTCCCCCTCTCTTCTCTGTGCTCCACCCATTTCTCTCACTGTCCCTCCAGCCCCCCTTCCCCCACCCCCTTCCCCCTCTATCCCTTCCTTTGGCTTCACATTGCACTCCTCTCCGTATCTTACAACCTTATGTCTTTACATCTCTGGCTTTTGTCCACCCATCTATCCATCTACCACCACCCCCCCTTCCCCCACCTCCTCAACTGTATCCACCTATCACTTGCCAGGCTTTATCCCACCCCCATTTATTTTCCAGCCTTTTCCCCCTTGCTATAATTAGTCTGAGGAAGTCCCAACCTGAAACATCATTTATCCATGTGCTGGGAAGGTGCTGCCTGACCTGTTGAGTTACTCCAGCACTTTGTGTGCTTTTTACATTGACTGCTAAGGGAAGGGTTAAAGTGACTGGCACCTTAGGTTTGTCAGCTTCTGTGCCTATTTTATTTTCAGCAGTACCCTGAATAACCTAGCTTGTACTCAGTGGCCCAGTCTCTCCCTCCATGTTGCTTTGAATGGCTAGAAGCTTCCAGCTCTGACTGCAAACAACTGATTCATTATTTAGTCCCTTCCAGAGAACTAATAGTTACATGTTCCTGAAGTCAATGCACAGAATCTCTTGCCCAGAGTAGGTGAATCGAGAACCAGTCGACATAGGTTAAAGTGAAGGGGAAAAAATGTAATAGGAATTTGTGGGGTAACAAGGATGGTGGGTGTATGGAACAAGCTGCCAGAGGAGGTAGTTGAGGCAGGGACTATCCCAGTGTTTAAGAAACAGTTAGACAGGTACACGGATAGGACAGATTTGGAGGGCTATGGACCAAATGCTGGCAGGTGGGACTAGTTGGCCGTTTTGGGTAATTTGGGCCAAAAGGCCTGATTCCACGCCGTATCACTCTATGACTTTATGACTCTGTCAAAAGCATCTTTTTATGTTCTTTTTGTCTTGGCTTGCATTGAGGAAAATGCTGTTGGTAATTTACTGTTCATAAAAATGGTTCCCTGTCGATCTCTCTGTGATTTTCCATGGAAGTAGGGATGAGAAAGAGGGGAAGAGCGCTAAAAGACAACCAATCCTATCCCCTGGCTCTCAGTATGAAGAAGGGTCTGAACCCGAAACATCACCTATTCCTTTTCTGCAGAGATGCTGTCTGTCACGCTGAGTTACTCTAGCGTTTTGTGTCTGTCTTTGGTTTAATCCAACATCTGCAGTTCCTTCCTACAGTGATACGTAATTATGTTTAGTTGATGTCAGTTATCTTCAAGACCAAGAATGTGACACAATTAGTAACTTAATGGTTCTGGCATGAATGCGGTCTGTAAAACTTACTGCTAAAGGTCATCGAACTGTAAACTAGATAAAGATGAGTAACCTACTAGTTGATCTAATTTCCGCAGTATTTCCTTTTGGTTGTTAACAACTGTGATCCTCGTGGATGTGACTTGCTCTCAGCATTATGATCTCCAGCTGTGCTCTCAAACAATGAAAGAGCTAAAAAGCTGTTACAGGAAAAAAAGTACTGAAGGAAATAATATTGGCTCAGAAGCCAGTAAAGCTACGGTTCTGCGAGCCTTTGGTCAAAGACAGACACAAAATGCTGGAGTAACTCAGCGGGACAGGCAGCATCTCTGGAGAGAAGGAATGGGTGATGTTTCGGGTCGAGACCCTTCTTCAGACTACAGGTAGGGGGGTGAGTTAGTCTGCAGAAGGGTCTCGACCCGAAACGTCACCCATTCCTTCTCTCCAGAGATGCTGCCTTTCCCGCTGTGTTACTATCTTCGGTTTAAACCTGCATCTGTAGTTCCTTCCTACACATCCCCTTTAATCAATGATTCAATGTATATGTGAGCTCATAGGCTGGGTTAACTGTTGAAAACCAACTTTCTTTCGCAACTCTCTATCACAGATATAATTGAAGGTCTTTCTCTGTGATTAGTCCCATTGCATGTTATTTTTATACTACATTTTATTGCTTTTGCCATAGTAGAAAATATTCTAATCAATTAAAAATTTGGATTGAAAATGGTTCTGAAAAAAATCCATGGTTACTGGCAAAAGTATCTTGGCATTACAAACACATCGTGAAATCTTATTGCTTCTCGATCAAAATAATAAGGAGATCAAGTTGCAAACTCAGTATGTTAGTGCACTGGGTATTCGTAGAATACATTTTTCCCCTGAACTATTTGCAAGGGGCCCGTTTGGCTGCGGTGCCAAAGCGGAAAATCTACTTCTCCTGTTTCTACGGTCTAGAGTAGCACAGATCTGGGTATCCAGTCAACCCCCTTCTCTCCACATAGTGCTATGAAGCAAGTGAGTACATTAGTTACAGCAAAGGCTATGGGTACTGACAATTTCCTGAATTGTAAATGGAACAAGTCTAATCAATTCCTGTTAATCTAATCGGTCAATAATAATAATAATAATAAATTTTATTTATGGGCGCCTTTCAAGAGTCTCAAGGCCACCTTACAAAAATTGAGCATGTAGAGGAAAAACATGTAAGGGGAATGAAATAAATAGTAGAGACATGACTAGTACACAAAGTAAAGACAGAATTCAATACAAAACACAGTATGAGGCAATTAATGCACAGATGAAAAGGGACGGGGACGTGGGGCTAAGGATAGGCAGAGGTGAAGAGATGGGTCTTGCGGCGGGACTGGAAGATGGTGAGGGACACGGAATTGCGGATCAGTTGGGGGAGGGAGTTCCAGAGCCTGGGAGCTGCCCTGGAGAAGGCTCTGTCCCCAAAACTGCGGAGGTTGGACTTGTGGATGGAGAGGAGACCGGCTGATGTGGATCTGAGGGACCGTGAGGGTTGGTAGGGGGAGAGGAGGTCAGTGAGATATGGGGGGGCCAGGTGGTGGAGGGCTTTGTAGGTGAGGACCAGGATTTTGTAGGTGATCCGGTGGGAGATGGGAAGCCAGTGAAGTTTTTTGAGGACTGGAGTGATGTGATGCCAGGATTTGGTGTGGGTGATGAGTCGGGCGGCTGCGTTCTGGACCAGTTAAAGTCGGTTGATGTAGGTGGAGCTGATGCCAAGGAGAAGTGAGTTGCAATAGTCCAGTCGGGAGGAGATGAAGGCATGGATGAGTCTTTCAGCAGCAGGCGGTGTGAGAGAGGGTCTGAGTTTGGCGATGTTGCGGAGATGAAAGAAGGAGGTTTTAATGACATGGTGGATGTGAGGCTCAAGGGCGAGGGTGGAATCAAAGATCACGCCAAGGTTGCGGGCCTGGGGAGATGGGGAGACAGTGGTGCCGTCGATGGTGAGAGTGGGGTTATTGATTTTGCTGAGTGTGGCTTTGGAGCCTATGAGGAGGAATTCTGTCTTATCGCTGTTGAGTTTGAGGAAATTATGTTGCATCCAGGTTTTTATAGCTGACAAACAGGAGTTGATATGGGAGGGGGGGGGGGGGGGGGGGGTGGGGGGATTTGGTGCCAAGGTAAATCTGGGTGTCATCAGCGTAACAGTGGAAGTCCAGATTGAAGTGGCGGAGTATCTGACCAAGGGGGAGGATGTAGATGATGAAGAGGAGGGGGCCGAGTACGGAGCCTTGGGGAATGCCTTGGGTGACTGCGGCTGTAGCAGAGGTGTGGTTGTGGAGAGAGATGGTGGGATCTGTTGGAAAGGTAGGAACGGAGCCAGCTGAGTGCAGAGCCTTCAATGCCGAGGTCTTTGAGTCTGGTGAGCAGGATGTTATGGTTCACTATATCGAAGGCTGCGCTCAGGTCGAGGAGGATGAGGATGTTGAGGGAACCAGTGTCAGCAGAGGTGAGGAGGTCGTTGAGGACTTTGAGGAGAGCAGTTTCTGTGCTATGGAGGGGGCGAAAGCCAGATTGGAGGGGTTCAAGTAGGTTATACGCAAGGAGGTGGGAATGAAGTTGCGACGCAACGATACGCTCCCGGGTTTTTGAAAGAAAGGGGAGGTTTGAGATTGGGCGGTAGTTAATGAGAGAGGAGGGATCAAGACCAGGTTTCTTTAAGATTGGTGTAATGGCAGCAGTTTTGAAAGCGGAGGGGACAATTCCTTGGGACAATGAGGAGTTGAAGAGATTAGTGAGGTAGGGGCAGAGAACGGGGAGGCAGGACTTCAACAGGGGAGTGGGGAGAGGGTCGAGGGAGCAGGTAGTGGGTTTGGAAGAGCTGATGAGTTTGGAGATTTCAATAGGGGTGACCAGGTCAAACTGGGAGAGGAAGCAGTGTGGAGGAGGGGTACGGAGGTCAGTGGAGATGTTGAAAGGAGGGGCCTTGGTAGGTGGTGGAGTAGATGCTGGGGAGTCGGGTACAGGGGATAAAGATTGAAATGATATAGGTTTCTAGTCTTTATCATCAGTAAGAATATCCAACAACCTGTATGTATATAATGGCCATGTGGTTGATTAGCTGGGTGTGATGGGTGTACACAACTTGGAGTAAACCAAGATGTGGCATCTCTGCAGGGTTAGGAAGCTGGCCTGGAAAACAGTGCAACGGTAAAGTCTCGTAAACAAAAGCAAATTTTTAATCATCATCAGTGGCATTGTGAGATTACTTATGAGCAAGCTATTCCCAGTAAAGCACAATCTTCTGGGATTCTTCCTTATTTGGACCAGACTTTTATATTCTTTTGTGCTTATCAATATATCAAAACTTGACAAGTTCACAAGAATCTCAAAGAAAAATAACCTCTTTTATCCTCCAAGTATTTCAGTGGGATTGGCACCAGCTGCGTTATGAAATACCTATGGTGTCCTGCCATAGATTCCCAGCCTTCACAAGACCGAGGGACTTTGGTTGCCTTTTCTAGCAGTAGATTTCTCCTCTGGATACTGAAGGCTGGTAAAGAAAGGGGAGACTGCTCAACTACGAAAGCACTAGTCTTGGGCCACTGTGGACACAGTTCATGTAATCTTGCAAAGTTCTGATAACTTAAAGGGTGACAAAATACTTTATTTAATTCTAAAGTTCCTACTACAGGTGCACAACCTTTTATCCGAAAGCCTTGGGACCAGACACTTTTCGTAATTCGGAATTTGTCGGTCTTCGGAATGGAAATTTTTTAGCGTAGATTTTAATGGCTGGCTCAGTGGTAGAGTGCTCGGCTCATATCCGCAAGGTCGCGAGTTTGCGCCTTGATCCCGGCAGTTCCTCGGTCGCGAGTTTGAGTCTTCAATGTAGTTTTTTCTTGCAGAATAAATGTCTGTATGAAATGCAGTGTGTTGAATGAATTCCTGAATTTGTAAATGTGACCGCAGCATTGAATCACCTCTTGCACTCATGTCACCCTAGCGGGGCTACATGCCCTTAGGCGGCCTAAGGCGACATTTTCACACTCTTATATCCGTGTGCAGCAGAGGCGACGTGTGTTTGGCGCCAAATGTGAGCTTTGGCGTGCCATGTTTAGCGCCAAAGGTGAGCTTTGGTGAGCTTTGGTGTGCAGACGACATCCTGGAAAAAATGTCCGGTTTCTTCCAGGTAGGCGATATACCCACCACTTCTCTTTTATGAAGGGGATTTAGTTCCCCTTTCTTCCAGGACCGACCGGAGGTTCCGCTGTCACCTCTGCGGGCCGCCCTCGGTGAACGTCCTGTCTCCCTGTCGCTGGGATAGCAGGGGGCGATCAAACAGCACAATACCCCCCTCCAACTCCAGAGGAATCCACTCCCCGATGGGCCGCTACGGCGACAAGTGGCAGTTCGCCCACAGCCCGAGCTGCGCGACCCCAAGAACAAGACGTACCTTGCACACCATCAGCATCTGCCCATACGGGGAGCGTGTTCCTCAGGAGTTGGAGCGGGGCTGGGCTGGAGTTGCTGATCTGGGATCTCCGTGCTTGCAATGGGCCTGGGGGTCGGTGTCCCGATGAGGGGGCTGTGGGCGAACTGCCACTTGTCGCCGTAGCGGCCCATCGGGGAACGGCTTCTGGTGGTCCTGATGTCTCCAGCCAGTTTGCAGTTTTCCTCTGGAGTTGGAGCGGGGCTGGGCTGGGCTGCTGTTGGCTGTGGGTCTCTGGGATCTCCGTGCTTGCAATGGGCCTGGGGGTCGGTGTCCCGTTGGTCCTGACGTCTCCGGTGACTGGTAATGACCTGCTAGTATCGCCGACATGAAGACAGTGCAAAGCCCCCGCGGCGGTGCAATGGGCGGGGAGCTGGAGAGGGGAGGGAAGGGGTCACACACATGACCGGGAAGCAGAGGGGTGTAGGTGGGGTGAAACTGAAGGCAGCGACAATCTGCTGCTGCTGCCTGCCCGCTGAGTTAAAAAGTTCCCACGCACGACTCACGATGCACTGTGTATCGTGCTACCGTGGGAACTTTTTAACTCAGCGGGCAGGCAGCAGCATATTGTCAATTATTAACCCTCCCGCGCAATATACCCTCCCCTTCTCTTTTATGAATGGGGATTTAGTTCCCCTTTCTTCGAGGACCGACCGGAGGTTCCGCTGTCACCTCTGCGGGCCGCCCTCGGTGAACGTTTTCAAGGACCTTTCTTCAAGGACCGAAAAAATGTCCGCTATTCGGAGGTTTTCGTTATTTGGATCATCGGATAAAAGGTTGTGCACCTGTAGTAGTTACAAATACCTTAAAGATCTATTTGTGTACATCAGTTGACAGCAGTAAATGTGGAATATAAACATTCGACAACGCAGGTTCATTGTGTCGGCTTGGGGTCCCTCTGGGTCAGTCATGGCACAGCCGTAGAAAACAAAATATGTTCTTTATATTGGAGCATTTATTCAGTTAAATCCAAAAATGCCACCACTTCACTGCCTATGTTTTGATACTCATGGAGTCACCATTTTGTTTTACCTACCTTATAAATATAGTCAATGAGTCATACATTGTAGGCCTAAGCCCATTTGAAATTGGACTTATGCGGCTTTTTCACGGGGCGACTTGACGCAAGATGTAACCAGAGTGAAGTGGTCGTGGTCTAGCACGATATCACACGATATAACGGGGGGGGTAGATAAAGAGTTCCCACGGTACTCGGCATTTCTGTTATTTGTGCGAGTGACTTGTCCGTCTCCCGAGCTTTCCCGTTAAATCTTGAATGAACATTGTGAAGTGTTGTTAAATCATCACGTGGCACAAATGATGTCACTTTTTTTTCACACACTATAAATATCCTCCCTTGGTTGAATTGGCTCATTTGGAGACATGTTTTACTGTGTATGTGGG
The DNA here is from genome assembly GCF_010909765.2 of Amblyraja radiata. Classification (NCBI taxonomy): domain Eukaryota; kingdom Metazoa; phylum Chordata; class Chondrichthyes; order Rajiformes; family Rajidae; genus Amblyraja; species Amblyraja radiata. Next base: position 21,028,257 of record NC_045970.1, read on the forward strand.
AGACACAGATGGACTGAGCACAGTACCTCGGTCTTACTGTGTGTGGGAGAGGGGGAGAAAGAGACGTACACTCACAGAGGCAGAGTCTCTCAGCCTGTGTAAGAGGGAGGGAGGGAGAGAGAGAGAGAGGCACACACAAGGTGGATGTGAAATCTCACCTGCCTGTTTCAGTGACAGACACCCGCCGCCAGTAAATGAAAACACCCCCATCTGTCTCCCCCTCCTCTCCCTCGACTCCCCCACCTTTCCCTCCCAACTCCAGTCCCGTCCCGACCCCCTGGGAAACTGAATAGAGCAACAATCAACTGCTGCCTGTGCGCTGATATGACAATAAAGGCTACTTTACTTTACTTTACTTTACTGAGTTAAAGAGTTCCCACGGTAGACTGTAAAACTGGGACCCTGCTTCTGGACTCCCCCAACATCGGGAACATTCTTCCTGCATCTAGCCTGTCCAATCCCGTAGATACTGATTAGACTGGTATCTATTTATTTACTTTATTAATGATTTCAATTAAATATTGGGAACATCAGGCCGCAAACGTTATTTCTTGAGTGTTAGTGCTGGACTTTGACTCGACCTTCCTAGTTAGCCGGCGCCTGAGACTGAGCCAAGCAATGTCCAGACCTGACTTCAACACAAAGTGATGGAGGAACTCAAAGGGTCAGGCTCGTCCAACGCTCTGTGTTTTGCTCGTGATTCCTGCGTCTGCAGTTCCTCGTGTCTACAGACCAGAGTTGCCACTTGACTCCGAGATGACCATCACAGAGCATACGGAAGATAGACACGAAATGCTGGAGTAACACAGCGGGACGGGCAGCATCTCTGGAGAAAAGGAATGTGTGACGTTTCGGTTCGAGACCCTTCTTCAGAGTCTCGTCCCGAAACGTCACCCATTCCTTTTATCCAGATGCTGCTCGTCCAGTATTTTATGTATGTCTCCAGTATTACTGTGTCTATCATCGGCGCAAACCAACATCTACAGTTCTTTCCGATACATTAGAGGATACCGTCTCGCCATCACTCGGATTACCCGCTTCATTTCCATAACGTTGCCACCTCTCTTTACTTTGCTTACTGAAGCCTGATCCTTGTCACACCCAGTGCTCTATCGCCCAGCCTCTCATCTTTCAATCGGGTTCGGCCAGGAAGGAACTGCAGATGCTGGATTAAAACGAAGATAGACACAACATGTAGCTCAGCGGGACAGGCAGCATATCAGAAGGGTCTCGACCCGAAATGTCACCCATTCCTTCTCGCCAGAGATGCTGCCTGTTGCGCTGAGTTCCTCCATTTTGTGGCTACCTTGGGTTTATCCAGGATCTCCCCGTTGATGTCCTAACTCGCTTTGGTTTGTTATTATTGTCTCATATCGAGAACCAGCAGATACAGGTTTAGGTTCGGGGGGAATGATTTAATGAGAGCCTAAGGGGTAACTATTTTACGCAAAGGGTGGTGGGTGTATGGAATGAGCTATCCGTTAAGGTAGTTGAGGCAGGTACTGTCGCAATGTTTAAGACACATTAGACTGAAGCATGGATAGGATAGGTTTAGATGGTTATGGGCCAAACGCTGGCAAGTGGGACTAGTGCAGATGGGACATATTGGTCGGTGTAGGCAAGTTTGGTCGAAGGGCCTGTTTCTACCCTGTATGATTCTATGCAGGGAATAAACTTTTGTTTGCGTGCTATACAATCATATCAGATAATGCTATACATGAATATAACCAAGCCACGTACAGTCTGAAGAAGGGCCTCGACCCGAAACGTCACCTGTTCCTTCTCTTTAGAGATGCTGCATGCCCCGTTGAGTTACTCCAGCATTTTGAACCGTCGAGTTACTCCAGCATTCTCTTTAAACCGGCATCTGCTGTTCCCTCCGACACATGCACAAGAACACCAGGTAGAGCGAAGAGGAAAATACCAGAGTTCCGAATATATGTTTTCAGGACAGTTCCAGGGGGAAAAAGTCCAATGTCCGCATTGAGGTAGGTTGGTAGGTCGGGTCAGTGCCCAAACGAATGGAAGGAAGAACCGTTCTGAAGCCGGATAAGAATAGGTGGTCGGCGCGGACTCGGTGGGCCGAAGGGCCTGTTTCCGCGCTATATCTCTAAAATCTGAAGTTAGGTAATGTCTAAAGGAACTGCAGATGCTGGTTAATACGCACAAAAGGACACAAAATGTTGGTGTAACTCAGCAGGTAAGTCAGATCTGGGAAGAAATACATAAAAAGCTGGAGTAAGTCAGCGGGTCAGGCAGCATCTCTGGAGAAAAAGAATAGGTGGCGATTCGAATCGGAACCCTTCTTCAGACAGCCTAATCGGAATTGAGCCTGAAGATGTGTCTCGTCCCGAAACATCAGCTATTTTTCTCCAGAGATGCTGCTTGACTCGCTGAGTTACTCCAGCTTTTTGTGTCTGTCTTCGGTTTAAACCAGCATGTGCAGTTCACTCCTTACACGGGTCTCTGGAGAACATTGATTGGTAGCGTTCCGGACCCTGCTTCGGAAAGGCATCGATCGCTAGTCGGCGAGGACTCCGAGCTGTATCTCTCAAAGAAGTACATGTGAAAAATTTCTCACAGACCATAAAAATGCGGGACCTTTCAGTAAAGTCCCTTTTAAAGATTATAGTTATTTTCTTGAATCTTGAAAGACGCAGTCGTCTTTCTTACAGTTTGGCTTTCTTCCCAACCAATTGTTCAAGCGCTTTTGATTGCAACATGCGCCTTAATTTAGGTCAACAAAGAAACTGACAAGTTACTAAAGAACTTGGGCATGAATAAGTTGATGTCCATGTGCGGATGCAAATCTTTATTTTTTAAATTCAATCCCACAGAAGACAATTTTTACTCACCTGCTGTCTCCTCTGTCCAGCTTCCGGGTTCACCGTTCGCAGGAGTTCCCACGGTAACCGCAAGAGTTATTACGGATATCGCACTGGCCACTACGTTCATATAATGTTGCAATGCTCAACCACAAGTGTACAAGTCACTCTTGGAGAAATTCAAACTTGCTTGAATTTTCTCCCGAGTCACCAAGTTACACGATTACCTGCCGTTAGCGCCACGGTGGTCCGCGGTGGTCCACGAATGCCGTACTGTTATCGCACGAGGTTCCCACGATGTTAAACTCTGGTTAACTCTTGCGTCAAGTCGCCCCGTGAAAAAGCCGCTTAAGCTTTAGGTTTATTTTTATTATTGTCACCTATACTGAGGAACAGAAAAACTTTGTTTTGCATGCTATTCAAATAAATTAGATGGCCCAACTCAATATTCCATGGGTTATTACAGACCACTGGTAATCCTCTGAGCTGTTTCTCTGTTGCATGACATCTTCCATAGCAGTACCTCCCACATATGTTCTCATTCAATGAGTCAAGTATTTCCTTTCCCTGTGGATGACAGCTCTTCATCATGTCTGATCAGTCTGAAGAAGGGTCTCGGCCCAAAATGTCACCCATTCCTTCTCTCCAGAGATGTTGCATGTCCTGCTGTTATTCCAGCATTTTGTGTCTATCTTTGAAGTAAACCAGCATCTGCAGTTCTTCTACACTCCAGCGTGCGTGGAGGGTCAGGGTTGAGGGAGGAGACGGAAGTAAGGGAAGGGAAGACGGGAGGAAGGAAGGAAGGAAGGAAGGAAGGAAGGCAAGGACGGAAGGAAGGAAGGAAGGAAGGAGGAAGGAAGGAAGGAAGCGAAGGACGGAAAAGGAAGGAAGGACAGGAAGGAAGGAGGAGGAAGGAGGAAGGAAGGAAGGAGGAAGGAAGGAAGAAGGAAGGAAGGAAGGAAGGAAGGAAGGAAGAAGGAAGGAAGGAAGGAAGGAACAGGAAGGAAGGAAGGAAGGAAGGGAAGCGAGGCAGGAAGGAAGGAGAGAAGAGGAACAGGAAAAGGAGCAAAGGATAGAAAGGACGAAGAAAGAAAGAAGAAAGAAAGAAAGAAAAGCAAGACAACGAAAGAAAGCAAGGACCAGAAAGAAAGCAGAAAGAACCGAAAGACAATCGACCCCAAGCAAAACAAAAGCCTCCACTCCGTCATCACACATCCTCCTCCTTCCTTCCTCCCTTCCTCCTTCCTCCCTCCGCTCCTTCCCCCCGCCCCTTCCTTCCTTCCTTCCTTCCTTCCTTCCCCCCGCCCCTTCCATGTTCAATCAATTAATCCTCCTCCACCTTCCCCACTATTGTTTATCTGATGCAACCATTAAAATATCTTCCCCCACCTTCATTAGTATCTTGCCAGCACCATTCTCCCATACTTCCATCTGCATTTAAATTATTTCCCAATACCATGTCTACTTCTTCTGCAGTCAGAGGAAATACATATGTGACATTTTACCCCTTCTCATGATCCACGATAGACCTGATAGTATACAACATTTTAAGAGCCATAGAGAGGGTAGACAGTCAGAACCTATCACCAAGGGTGGAAATGTCAAAGACTAGAAAGCATAACTTTAAGGTGAGAGGGGCAAAGGTTTAAAGGCGGTATCCAAGGCAAGATTTTTGCACAGAGTGGTGGATGCTTGGAACATGCTGGCCGGAGTGTTGGTGGTCGAATGTGAGTGGCATTTAAGAGGCCTTTATGATTATGCAGGGAACGGAGGGATATGGATCATGTGCAGGAAGAGGAGATTAGTTTAACTTGACATTATGTTTGGCTTGGACATTGCCGGGCTGAAGGGCCTGTTCCTCAGCAACATGGTTCTATGTTCTATCAAATTCTTTGTCTCAAGAGAAACAAAAAATTGAAAATTAACCATTTTCATTTACAGATGTATCGTACACCTGAACAGTTGGGTTTTATGTATGAAATCATAGTAATCATTAAACCACATTCTTTATCCTCATTGAGACTCTGATTCCTTAAGACCACAATAACGTACTCATGCACATGCCTGGGTTGCTCAGCCTATGGTGACCATGGCCACATACACATGCATTTGCTTAGCCTCAGGATCATGGCAGGCTGCTGCTCTGCTGTTCTGCCCTACACCAAACCACAGTGTGGGTGGTGCACACATCTGGAATAAGAAGATCATCCCTACACCTTGTATTTTGCTCTTAGCACAACACTCGTAAACGGTGGGCCAAATTGCAGTTTAAATCCCTTCCACTCGCACCTCCTCTCTCCTTGCCCAAAAAATGTCAATAGTGCAACTTCTAATCTCTTATCTTTCCAATGCATTCATTGAGACACGAAGACAAACATTGCCGAAGTAGGTCCTTCAGACCACCTTTTTCATGCTGACCATCAATACCATTCAAATACCATTTGCCAGCGTTTGCCCATTAGCTTTCTAAGCTTTGGATATTCAAGTGCTCATGTTGATAGTTCTTCAATTGTCACCTCAGATAATGACTTCAGATTCTAACCACTCTATTCCTCAGATCACTTCTAAAGTTCCTACCCCTTCCTTTAAATCTATGGCCACCAGAAATAGATAGTTCTTGGTCCAGGGAAACATTTCCTACTGTCAATCTCTCTCACCTCAAACAGGTACCCCCACAGTTTCCTCTGATCAAGCAAAATAAATCCAGTCTACTGAGTTCCTCCTGTCAAATGAAACTTTTAATTCCAGGAAATATCCTGATGAATTTTATCTGTACACTCCCTCTTACCCTTTCTAACATTTGCCAACCAGAATTGCACTACCATTACCTCCGGAGCTATTTTTAAATTTTTTTCCATGGCCCATTATCACCCCTTTGTACTTTTCACCATCATTACTTGTGTCTTTTAATTCCTCCCACTTGTGGGCGGTCATGGTGGCTCAGTGTTAGAGTTGCTGCCTTACAGCGCTTGCAGCGCTGGAGACCAGGGTGCTGTCTGTACGGATATTCTACGTTCTTCCCATGATCACGTGGGTTTTCTTTGAGATCAGTTTCATCCCATTCTCCAAAGACGTACAGGTTTGTAGGTTAATTGACTTGGTATAAATGTAAATTGTCCCTAGTGTGTGCAGCATTAGTGTGCGGGTATAGCTGAAACTGAACTAAACTTCCCTTTCACTTTCCTCAGCCTTGGAACTTGGAACAGGCTTGATGGAATGTTCTCAGTCTGGAACCTTAATTATCTTTCTTATTCCACTGGTACTGTCTGACCTGTAGTGTGTTTCTGGAATTTTCTGTTTTTTTTTACATTTTTCTGTTTCTTGTTTACATTTTAAGAAGAAATTTTTACTTAATCTGGAATGGAATTTAATTTGAAATAACATTAACAAATTAGCACAGTACCAAAGAAAATGCTATGAATATTTTTGGGTGAAAGGATTGAAAGTCATTCTTATTTAAGGACTCCATTGTATGCCCATGAAGCTGATTGAAAATAGACTTTGATGGCAAACAATTCAATCCTTCCATGTGGCTGTGTCAAATTCTAGGAACAGTACTGCCATGGGTACCTTTAACTAGAGGGTTGCAGCAGTTTCGTATCATGGATAACCAACATCTTCCATGAGTTGTTAGAGACAGACAATAATTGCCGCCCTGCCAATAATGCCCAGGTGGTCTGTGTGTGTGAACACATTTCTAGTCTATTCATCTGATTTCCTGATGTCTATTTTCCATTTATCCCATTGACCCAATCAGTTAAGAATGTTGCTAAATGGAAAATTGTTTGCTTTGGTGGATTTCAAAAAAGGGAATGACCAAAGAATAATTCCCGAACTTATAGTGAACTTTACAAAACAACTGGCTCACATCAAGAGAGTTGGACTTGTATTTCTCACAGGGCGCGGTAATCAATCAGAACTTGCACTGACCCATGGTTTATACTTGTTTTAAGGGAGGGGTATCAAAAGCTATTCCATCCATCTTTACAGTGACATGGTTTGAGTTCAACATTAGAAGCTTTTGTCCCTCTAATGGCCTCATTCAAAATAAATTGTTTTCCATTGAACTTTAATGTGGGAGTAAGGTTATTTGGTGACCACCAGAAAAACAAGACTAAAGTAAATTTAAAGATATTTATATAAAAAGAGATCTTTATCTTGGTTACATTTTATCATGTGCTGTTCTCTAAATTCATGCCTGGTCAGTGACATTAAATGTGTGGCAAAAAAACAAAGCATTGGAGGATCTCAGTAGGTCAGGCAGAATCAGTGGAGGGAATGCACAGGCAATAGACAAAAAGACAATAGGTGCAGGAGTAGGCCATTTGGCCCTTCGAGCCAGCACCACCATTCAATATGATCATGGCTGATCATCTCCAATCAGTACCCCGTTCCTGCCTTCTTCCCATATCCCCTGATTCCGCTATTATCAAGAGCCCTATCTAGCTCTCTCTTGAAAGCATCCAGAGAACCTGCCTCCACCGCCCTCTGAGGCAGAGAATTCCACAGACTCACCACTCTCTGTGAGAAAAAGTGTTTCCTCGTCTCCGTTCTAAATGGCTTACTCCTTCTTCTTAAACTGTGGCCCCTGGTTCTGGACTCCCCCAACATCGGGAACATGTTTCCTGCCTCTAGCGTGTCCAAACCCTTAACAATCTTGTATGTTTCAATGAGATCCACTCTCATCCTTCTAAAGTCCAGAGTGTACAAGTCCTGCTGCTCCATTCTCTCAGCATATGACAGTCCCGCCATCCCGGGAATTAACCTTGTAAACCTATGCTGCACTCCCTCAATCACAAGAATGTCCGTCCTCAAATTAGGGGACCAAAACTGCACACAATACTCCGAGTGTGGTCTCACTAAGGCTCTGTACAACTGCAGAACGACTTCTTCGCTCCTATATTCGATTCCTCTTGTTATAAAGGCCAACATGCCATTTGCTTTCTTCACTGCCTGCTGTACCTGCATTTTGGGTCGAGAACATTCCTCTGGACTAAAAGAGCGGAGAGGGGATAGCCAGTATAAAGAAATGGGGGGCAGATGGGAACAGTGGGGGGAGAGGTCCCGGTGGGAAGAGTGTGTGGTATTGGGCAGATGGAATGGGTTGGGCAGGAGCTGTGTGAGAGGGGTCAGAGTGTTGTGCGAAGGAAGAATGTGTTTTGGAGCACATGGGTGGATAGAGGGACTGTGGGGGAGCAGCTTATCTTGAATGTGTTGAAGTGACTGTAAGCTGCACACTAACTCCAAAAACTGTTCCATTGTCAAAGGAACAAATTACAGAGGCTGAATAAATCAACAGGGAGGATTTCCCCAAGGAAGAAGCATGGTGGTTGATTTACATTTAATTGGATTTAAAATTGGTGATTGGCCAAGTGCTAGAGGATTTAATCACATATTGTAAAAGTATAAAACATCTAAAACTTGGCATTAAAAATGGGATGAAGTACTGCTTTTCAGTTCATAACGCCATGCTAAATAATCACCATAATTAATGACAAATTCTTTATGACTGCAAGTAATGATAACAAGCTAGACCACCACAGAAAGGAAACGTATGATGATTCTAAAGGGAAGGTCCATTAGTTCTACACAGCTGGAGTAATGTAGGATACTCATTATGTTGCGAGAGGAATGGACCCAGGCTCTAGAGCTTGTGAATACAAATCCCAGTACGACAGCTGTGGAATTAAAATAAATTAAATGTACGTGGAGTACAATACCAGTACTGATAATATTTGTCAGAATGCCGTACAAACGCATACTGTTCACAAGGGAGTGAAATAAACCATACGTACTTGATTGTATGTCACTGGATACAGAACTGCATATCCAGTGACATGCAATCCTGATTCTTAACAGCTATTATTGGCCCCATAGCAGAAGCGTCCACGTCGCAGGGCTGGAAACTGGAAGTATCCTGAGCTAATTCTGCTGCCACCATCATCTATTGCGACAAGTGATGGCTCCCACTGATTGTTGCCGGAAGCTTGCGTCCTTTTCAGGACGGACGATGACAGCGAAGTCAACATTTGTAACAAGATGGACATGACGAGAAGAAGAAGAACAGCTATTATTAATAATTTAGCAAGTCACATATTTTTTTTTTTTTAAATCAGCACAAAGTAATGAAAACAATCCTGAACATATGACAAATTAGGCATCCAAAATAATCACAATGAAAGACTGCCCTGACAAGTTAATCTAGGTATTGGGGAATATTCCACAGACTGGTCAAGTAACAGTTGTTTCCACTGTCACCATAGACCAACCTGAGGAAACGCACAGCATAGAGTTAGAGGAAGGAAATCCTGGGAGTCCTTACCAGTGACTCTAAAGTTACATGACATTAGGTTGCATGTGGACAAGCTACCTTAAGCTGCACACCTCTTGTCATCCTTCCTTAGTTGACAAATCATTATGCATCCTTACTGCCACATGAGTATCACTGAGGTATGGGACATCGATCAGCAAGTGTCATTCAATATTGGGTGGGCTGGATCTTTAAGTGTATAACTGCTAGATCGGATCTGCAGCAGATAGTGAGAGAATAACTATGCATTTTACCCTACCAACATATTTAAACTTGATCACTAACAAGAGTGATAAATGTCTCTGAGTAAACCAAGTCCCAGCTTAATTCTGTGGTTATCCTACATTGTATGACAATACCACCAAGCTAATGCACGTAGGTTCAGAATTATCCATCATCACAAAAGTGGGCTCCATGAGGCAGTGTGTGCCATCAGTTGAAACATTACTGATTCCATCATTGTCTATCTCCCATGGTCCAGCATATCCCTCACACCATTGTGATGAAGCTCAATGAGGGGCATACAAGAATATGCCTGGCTCATCTATAAATGAATGTCAAACACCAGAAATGGCATGTTGTGCACTGAGCGAAACCACCCTCTTACCAGAGAATCTCAGCAAATCTCTGCCATTGTGAATTGTGGTGGAGAATTAAAAACTATAAGGAGAGGTTTCCATGAATATCCTAATCCTCAATTAATTCACGTTTCTGCTTGCCAATTCCTCTGTTAGCATGGCCACGATATTACATCAACTGCCTAAGGTTACGTTGATAGTAACTCTCTCAAAATGTTGACATCGCTCACTCAGAAGGGCATGGGCAGTAGATGCATGGACATGTCACAATCTCCCTCATGCCTCACATCATCCTGACTTGAAAATATAATGTCATGGCAATTTCCGGTCAGGTCGGAGGGAGTTCTCCCCGCCACGGGTACCATGTAATCCCGTGCTACCTGCTCCATGGTCGGCCTGGTTTCCCAGGTGAAGTGGGGGCTGTGGACCCACAGTAGGACCAAAAACAAGACCTGTCAAAGGGTGGATGAGCTTCTAGCGAGCCAAAGGCCATCCACACTTCAGTAGAAGTTGCGATCACTGTCGTACATAGCATTGTAAGGAATGATGATAAAGCACACACATCAAAATCCTATACTTCCAGCGGCGGAAGTCCGCAGGAACTGGAGGACAGAGATGTGTGGTGCGTCCTTCACCGTTCCCATTGGAAACCAGCGCCACGCCGTTGCTAATGTTTTCAACGATGATTAATGAATGAATTAATGCAGTGAAAATCCTACAGCTCACTGTGTTGAGCTGAAGGATGGAACTGCAGATGTTGGTTTATACCAAAGATAGACACAAAATGCTGGAATAACTCAGCTTGATCTCTAGAGAGAAGGAATGGGTGATGTTTCATGTTGAGACCCTTCTTCAGATTCAGGTAAGGGGGTGAGTCGGTCTGAAGAAGGGTCTCGACCTGAAACATTACCCATTCCTTCTCTCCTGAGTTACTCCAGCATTTTGTGTCTAACCTACAGCTCACTAACGGCCCATGGTAATATCTTCACCATTTTTGGCAGATATTATTTCTGGGAAACTTTTGATAAGGAATGGGTTAAAACTCTGTAAAGGATCTCTTGTTTTTTTCCCCAAACTCTAGTTCCCTGCCCTTTTCTTAAACCTTATGAACTACTTGACGTAACACAGCTGAATTGACTTTATTTCTCTGTATAAGAAGCATTTCTTCAAGATTTGAATCTGCCATTTCCTGCTTATACATTCACTTTCTGTAAACATCAGTACTTTGGATGCAACAGGAAATTCTGAAAAGGGTCAACAACATTCTACAAGGAGTCAGCTTTACAATTAGGTCGTCAATAAGGTCTACGGTACTAAACAACATTTCCGCAAACGCTGCTGGTTTAAGAAAATAAGTCGTCTATAATTTAGATTAAGCCGAGACTTAAAATGCAACGATGAAAGATGAAATGGTTTAAAGAGTTTCAAAGCTTGTATTATGAATGATTTCTCTTGACCCAAGTTCCTTGCCCCTGGCGAATGTGATATTTTGTAAGGGACCATTTACATGTACCCAGAGGCTGTTGATCCACTGCATTGTCCGTGAAATCTTTCATCTGTTTTTCTATCATCTTTTATGTGATACCCGTCAGCAGCTAATCTGGGGTTGCTAGATTATCCTGAAATCTCCGGAAATTAAAGATTAAAGTCCAGGAAACTGTTTTGATTGACTTAGATTGTTTAGAAGAACATTAAACAGAATTATAATTAAGCTTTCCTTTCTATTTTGTGAAAACTATTACTTACAAAATAAAGTGTGTTATGGCTATTGTCGACATTGATGTCTCAACATAGTGGGCTATGAGAATGGATGTGTTGGGGAATCAATGGCAAGTGGTTGGGGGTTAGAGGTCAGAGATTAGAGGTCAGATGATGAAACCTCTGTGAGTAAGTACAATGGATACCCAGAGTTGATTCCAGACCATCTTTGACTTCAATGCTTCAAACTCATTCTATAGGCAAGAGTAGGGTATGGATTTTACAGCCTGACTGAATGACTTAAGTGTATCCAATTTCAGAGGCAGAGGCTAACATGAATACATTAGAATATTGCACATTTAGTGCATGAGGCAGAGGATGAATTTCTATCCCATTCATTTTTAATGGAATGCCATCTAATGCCATTTTATGGTAATACAATAATGAAGCATTATTCTAGTTCAGAGGTCAGAGTGCATCACTATTTATTTTTATTTATTTATTTATTTATTCCGAACAAGTAAAGACATTAAAGATATTAATAGTAACAAAATCGAAATTATCAAACAATTGATCATTACAATCAATATTTACAAAGCAATGAAAAGAACAAAAGCAAAGTTCCAATGGGTCTGTACAAGCTCGAAAAGGAGTGAGAAGAAGAATAACTTATTAAATCTCACCCCTTTTCTCCAACACTTCTACCATGTTTAAAAATCAATTAATTAATAATAATAATACTACCCTAGGCAATTTCCCATAATACCTACAGACATATATACATACAACTATTATGCACATACAAACTTCATATCTGAAGTACCCAAACATAAGTAAACAATAGTAAAGCAATAGATAAACATTAACCCCCACTTGTCAACCATCCCCTCCATCCCTGTACCCCTTGAAAATTATTTTTTTATATATCATTTAAAAATGATTCATGTTTGTGCATTGCTTTAATTCCCCGTTCAATTTATTCCACACTCCTACTCCACAAACCGAAATACAAAAGGTTTTTCTAGTCGTACGGACTCTTTGTTTCTTAAAGTTAAATATTCCTCTTAAATTGTAACCCCCCACACGCTCGTTAAATAATTTTTGAATATTTCCAGGTAAATTTTTATTTTTGGCCCTAAACATTATCTGAGCTGTTTTGAATGTAACCAAATCTTCTCATTTTAATAATTTTGACTCTAAAAATAATGGATTCGTATGACCCAGATACTTAACATTATGGATAATACGAATTGCTCTTTTTTGCATCATGGTTAATGAGTGTATCGAATTTTTATAGTTATTACCCCAGACTTCTGCACAATAATTTAAGTAGGGTAAAATTAATGAACAATAAAGAATACGGAGTGATTTGTAATCCAGAGCTTGCTTGGCTTTGTATAATACAGAGATACTTTTTGACAATTTTAATTTTACATGTTTAATATGTGATTTCCAGCTTATTTTATCGTCAATTATAACCCCAAGAAATTTATTTTCATGCACTCTTTCAACTTCCACCCCATTTATCTTTATACTTACTAGTGTATTTATTCTACAATTACCAAATAACATTATTTTAGTTTTACTCAGATTTAATGAAATTTTATTCCTATGATGGAGAAAAACACTTTCTAGGTTTGCAGGTAGGTAGAGGCAATTTATATAATGACTCATAAGGTCATAAGTGATAGGAGCAGAATTAGGCGCAGAATTAGGCCATTCGGCCCATCGTCTACTCCGCCATTCACTCATGGCTGATGTATCTCTTCCTCCTAACTCCATTCTCCTGCCATTCTCCATAACACCTGACACCTGTACTAATCAAGAATCTATCTATCTCTGCCTTAAAAATATCCATTGCCTTCTGTGGTAATGAATTCCACAGATTCACCACCTTCTGACTAAAGAAATTCCTCCTCATCGCCTTCCTAAAGGAACGTCCTTTAATTCTGAGGCTATGACCCCTAATCCTGGACTCTCCCACTAGTGGAAACATCCTCTCCACACCCAATCTATCCAAGCCTTTCACTATTCTGTATGTTTCCACCTCACCTTCTAAACTCCAGTGAGTGCAGGCCCAGTGCCGTCAAACACTCATCATATGTGAACCCACTCATTCCTGGGATAATTCTTGTAAATCTCCTCTGGACCCTCTCCAGAGCTAGCACGTCCTTCCTCAGATAGGGTGCCCAAAATTGCTCGCAATAAGAATTATTTTACATAAGTCATGAAGAACTGAGAAAATGTGACAAGGGAAACTTCATCAAAAGGGATGGCAAGTTCCTGGTGACAGCATAACATGCAGGTGTTGTGTTTCCCCCTCTCAACATAAATGCTGGAAATGTGAAATAAAACAGGAAATGGTGGAAACACCAAACAGTTCAGGCAGTATCTGTGGAAAGAGAAATAAAGTTAACATTTCAGGTCCAAGACTTAAGGGCCTGTCCCACTGTACGAGGTAATTCAAGAGTTCTCCCGAGTTTCCCCTAATTCGAACTCGGAGAATTACGGTAATAGCCGCTCGTAGGTACTCGGGGTTCTCGTGGACATTTTTCAACATGTTGAAAAAACTTCACGAGCTTACCACGTTTCCCGAGTACCTGCCATTAGCGTTACGAGCTGCGAAGAGACGTCCGAAGCTCCGACATACCGCCACGTACATTCTACATACTTACCACGAGTTTAATGTTTTTTTAAACTCGGGAGAGCTCTTGGGCAAACTCATACAGTGGGACAGGGCTTTAAGTTCCCTGTTGCTTGTCACTTAAATTCTCTTTAACTCTCCCACTCTCAACCTTCTACGACCAATGTAGGATGAGGAGTGATCCAGTTGTGATATTGGCTCAGTGTTCCTCTCTCCATTAGCACACTGTGAGCTGCTAAGCATGTCCTACAATGTGCATCTCACCCCTTTCATGCTACTTTATCTGTATTTTCACCCTTTTACTGCTCCCATTTTATATCTTTTGATCAAATGTTCTCTCTTTAATAGTAAGATTAAACGAGAACTTACCAGTTTGAAGTTTGATCTGTATTTTATGAGGAGTTACGATGAGGGATTACGTGAAGAACCCCGCCACGATGCAAGCGTGTCATTCTTCAAAGCAGCGGTGTGAAATCACAGATAACTGTAATAACTAAACATAGTAAGATTAGAGAAGAGATACCAGTTAAGTATATGATCAAGGGTGGGAGCGGAGGGCACGTAATCCCTCAGCGTAACTCCTCATAAAATACAGATCAAACTTCAAATTGGTAAGTTCTCGTTTAACCTTACCATTTTACTTCGGAGTCACGTGAGTGACTACGTGAAGATTTTAAAGCTCTGTGATTTCATGCCGTGGAAACGAGTCCATGCATCACGTCTGCCTTGATGACTGTAGGAGGAATTGTGTTAACATAATTTGGACATGAATTCGACATTGAAATCATAAAATTTATTAACACAAATTTATAACCCCATTTTATGGGTTTAAATTAATTTACAGAACTTAAATTTGTTTCTGCAAACGTTCCAGGTTTCATTACTGGTTTATTGTAAAATAATTGGAATGTTTTTTACCCCAGACCATCCTGCTGCCTTGAGGATTTGGTTCATTGGTACATCCAACTGTATCGCTGCCGATGTAGATGCAGCCCTGGTGGAATGAGATTTAAAAATATTAGTATCCACCCCAGGCTGTGTTAGCACCTGTTTCAGCCATCTTGAGATGGTCTGGACCGTCACTCTTTTGTGTGGTTGCTAGTGGCTGACCAAAAAGTGCCTTCTCATTGCCTCTTAGGATTTTCGTTTTCTCCAGGTATAACGACAGATGTCTTATTATACACAGACGGTCATCTGTTTGGATATGACCTAAATTGTATATTGAGGCCTGCTGATCCCTGTCTGTTCTGCTTACTAACTCATAGATATGAAACATAATATTTTCTGTTGAGGAAGTCATGTTGTCCAGTCTTAGTTTATGCAGTGACTGTGCCCTCTGTGCCGTGACCAATGCCATTAGCATGACTGTTTTTAATGTCAGTCTGTGTAGGGACAGAGCTGTTGCTGGAGACCAATTCCTGAGCATCTTCAGGATAATACTTACATCCCATATTTGGGAGTACCTGGTTCTTGGGGGATTAGTATTAAAAATTCCCCTCATAAGTTTTGTTACCAGTGGGTGAGTCCCAACAGAGTAACGCTCTGTCCCCTGCCATAGGTAAGTCGACAGGGCACTTCTGGCGCAGTTGATGGCACTGTAACTGAGCCCCTCATCATAGTGGAGGCCTGCCAGATATTCCAGAACAGACGGGATGTTCATGTCTCTGTAGCTGATGTTGTTTTTATGGCAGTGCATCGCCCACTTCCTGATATAGACCAGATACTGTTTTTTGGTTGACCGTCTTTGGGCCATCGAGATCATGTTCACTGTTCGGTCCGTCAGTCCCAGTTGTAGTAGAGGTGTTTTTAAACTCTACAAATTAATAAATTCAAATGTTTATGGCATGGGTGGCTATCCCTTGTTACGGGATGTAGCAATAAATCTGGTCTATGTGGGATGGTGATACATGGTTTTAATACCATGTTTAATACCACTGGGAACCATGGTTGAGTAGGCCAATCGGGTACTACCAATACCAGATGCAGAGTCTTGTTGTATTTTCCTTAATACCCGACTGATGAGGCAGGAAGGAGGGAATGCGTAAATAAACAATTTCCCCCCAATGCAGCGAAAATGCATCTGTCGCCGCTGCCCCAGGGTCTGATTCCCATGAAACATAATTTGATAACTGGTGGTTAAGTCTGGATGCGAATAGATCGATATCTGGTGTTCCATTTTTGCTGTAATATCAGCAAATACTTTTTTATTCAACATCCATTCGGTGTTTTCATTAAATTTGCATGACCTGGTGTCTGCCACTAAATTTAGTCTTCCTGGTAGGTAAGTGGCTGATATCCAAATATCTCTCTGGATACACCATTGCCAAATTGTATTAGCCGGATTGTCACATGATGTCGATTTGTTTCCACCCATGTGGTTAATGTATGCTACCACGGTGGTATTGTCTATCTGTAGTCTAACATGCTGGTGATATGATCCAGTACAATATGACTTTAGGCCATGGAATGCACCCAACATTTCCAGGTAGTTTATGCCCAGTGTGAGTAATAATGATGCCTCCTGAGCAGTCCATCTACCTCCACAGCTGGTGATGGTATTGGTGGCTCCCCACCCAAGTGCACTGGCATCAGTTTGTAGTACCATGGAAAGGTTACTGACAATGATTGGATTGGAACAAAGCCAGATGTTATCTATCCACCATTTTATTCCATTTTAGCTTGATTGGTAGTTTCATAGGTCTGTCAAAGTGACCTGCATTAATTTAGAGTGCTTGTATTTTTGCTCTCTGTAAGTTTTGGTAATGTAGAGGTCTAAATTGTGTGGCTGGAAAGGCAGCCACCATTTGCCAATTACTTTTGCTACCAATCTGGTGGATGGTTTGCTGATGTCAATGAGGTTATGCAAGCCTCTATTAAATCTCTAGCCTTTCCCTTAGGCAGAGTCACCGACATGTGAACTGAGTCAATGGTGAAACCCCCAAATAGTCCATAGTAGTGGAAGGCGTTAGTTTAGATTTAAATGGATGGATAATAAATCCCAGTTTTTCAAATAACTGTTTTGTGGCTGTTACAGTTTGTTTGGCCAATTCCAAAGTTTTGCCCACAATGAGTATGTCATCTAAATATGCCATGACCATGTGTTTACGTTTCCGTAGAAATGCTAGGGCTGGTTTCAAATTTTTTGTGAACAGCCTGGGGCTGATGACCCATTTGGCAGTGCTTTATACTGCCAGAGTTGCCCATCTAGTTAAATTTTAAGTAACATCTGTAGTCACCTCGTATAGGCACTGAATAGTAAGCATCTTTTAAATCGATGCTGGCCATGAAGTAACCTTTGGAAATTAATTGTTTAGCAGTAACAAAGGTATCCATTTTGTCAGATCTATGGTGATGCGACAACCACCATCTTTTTTGTTTTTGATCAATATATTGCACACGAATTCTAATGGTTCGTGTTGAGTTTTCTCAATTACACCTTTTATGTAACGCCGCTCCAGTTCAGCTTGCGCTTTTGATCTAAAAAGACTCATGTTTTGAATACCGGGCCTTCGAGCTTTCACCAGTTCTCCTGGTGGGTGCGTAGGGGTGCTGTCTTTGGCTGTAGTGTTTGTTGGAGTCCATTTTATTAGTCCAGTAGGTTTTCTTGTTCCTGCATCCCTTGCACCCTTGTCTTTCCTTCTGCGGACCCTTCTTCCAGGTCAGCCCAGAACTGACCCGCAGTGCTCCCCTCTGATGAGGTAGAAGCACTGTGCAGCCCTTCAAGAGGTACTGCTGTGGGTTTATCATAGGGCCCACAGTGACCCGACTCCATCTCCCGGAGTCTGTCACATTGGAGCAAATGCTCCACACACCGCTCCATCCGGCTCCAGAGCTCTCGGGCGCTGGCCGCCCGCGGTTGTTCAAAGTCGGACTCCCCTGAGTCCACGACCTTGTTTGTTTTTGTGTCTAGCCTTTCCGCCCGGCTGCGTGGATCTGGTCGGTGCGGAGGCGACATCGGGCACAGCTGATCCCACTATCGGTGATCCGAGTGCCGCTGGCTGTTGCTGGCTGCCCGCTGCTCCGCGGTCCTCCCTCACCAGCTTTGTCCTTACTGCCGTGGAGTGGATCTGGCCGGTGCGGAGGCGACATCGGGCACAGCTGATCCCATCTAGCCCACCAGCTTTGTCGCAGCCCGTTGGTTTCTCCACCTGTAATTAGCATGGTAAAAACACAAAAAGACCGCAGCTCTTACCTGCAGGTCCAAGTTTAAATTGTCGCTACGGGGGAACATCATTCCACCCCGTCTCCTGCTTGTCCAAAACGTCGACGGCCCCATTTGAATAGTCTTTCGCCCGGCCGTTGTGTTCTGGCCGGCGCGGGACCAAAAGTCGGCACAGCTGATCCCTTACGGGGTTTGTGCCTTCAGCTGCTGCTGGCTCCCGCAACTTCGCGGTCCTCCCCAGCCAGCTTTACTCGCAGCACTTGTGGACACTATTTTGTCCAGCTTCCCCCCCCTGTGTAAAAACAGCGCGGGGACAAAAACTATCGCAGAGTAAATCACTTACCTGCAGGTCGCGGTTTCAAACTTACCGCTGCGGGGGACACTCCACCCCGCCTGTCGTTTCGCAAGCGTGAAGCGATATGACATGCATGCGTCGTGGCGGGGTTCTTCACGTAGTCACTCACGTGACTCCGAAGTAAAATTCCTCTCCATAATCCATTGAACAGATGACATCAACATCTTATCCTCTGTTACATCTCGCATATCAGGGAAGATCATGGAAGTTATGGAATTCAGGCTTTGGAACACCGATTATTTAGTTATGGCCCTGTCCCACTTTCCCAAGTTACTCACGAACTCTCCCGAATTTCCCCTTGATTTGAACTCAGATAATTACGGTAATAGCCATTCGTAGGTACACAGGGATATTTATTTTACTCGTGGACATTTTTCAACATGTTGAAAGAACGTCCCGACTTACCTGATGCCCCGAGTTCCTACGGCTGGCATCACGAGCCGCTACAAAACATCTACGGCCTCCTACGGCCTCCTATGGACATTCTCCGACATTCCCCGAGTTCGAATCAAGGGGAAAGCTCGGGAGAGTTCGTGAGTAACTCAGGAAAGTGGTACAGGGCCTTTAGTTTTGTTTTTATTTTAACACATACCAAGGTACAGTGAAAAGCATTTGTTGTGTGCCAACAAGACAGTGGAAAGACTGTACATGATTCCAATCGAACCATCCACTGTGTACAGATACATGATAAAGGGAATAATGTGTAGTGTAAGATAAAGTCCTGAAACACAGTGAAATTATGAGAGAGGTTTCTGGTCTTGAGGTGCTTAAAGGTTGAACATAAAACTAACTTTTTCCCTCTTTTTCTCAATTTTAACAAAATCTAACATTTTTGATCAAACTCTGTTTCACTTTCAAAATGTGTTGCTTGACCTTCTGATTGTTTCTAGCATTTTCTGTTTTTATTGCTTGGGACATTGTGTTGATTTTGAGAACTACTTGTACAGACGCTTCACCTTAACTCCCTGGGACCTGTCCTACTGTATCCCAGCAAGTTGTGGGAACCAAGGGAAGAAATTGCTGGGGTCCTTGCAGAGATTTTTGTGTCTTCCTTCAACACACATGTGCATTGGAAGACCAGCTGGTGAGATAATACCTGGAACTGTTTGCAGTTCCAGTCTCAGCCTGTTTTCACACTGAATGTCAAAACTACAGACAATGTTATAATGGGACTTGAGAGAGACAGATTTTGATCTCATCTGGTAGAACTGCAGTCTGGATAGCAGAAAGAACGCTTGGAAGTTGTGGAATTAGTTTTCTTCCATTGGGTCGGCCTGTTGACCTGTGTGTTGGAGGCTGGAACAGACGAAGCTACTTCAGCAGCTGGAGTTTCTACTTCTTCTTCTTGCGTATGGCGTGCAGAGCCTAAAGTTGGAGGATAACGTGTTCTATTTGATCTTATTTAGCTGGAGATTGAGACAAACAAATTGGCCATTGAGTGGACGTAATGTAAGAAAGGAATGTTCTCTCTTTGCCAATAGTTTATTACAAGGAGGAAACACAACCAAAGTTGCTGTCCTATTTGATCAGTCATTGAGACAGGGAGCTCCACTGAACAGTCAGATTACTTTGCAATGTTGGAAAGAATTATTGTGACCCTCCACACAATGAAACAGTGGACAAATTAAAGAGTTTCAGCAACTATCAGACTGCAGCAGGGAGTTGTTCGACATGCACTTGTGTGAAACTGAATTTGGTGGCTGAAAATTGCAACCACATAGATCTGAGCAAGTTGTTGACCTGAAACAGGATTGTGTGTAAAGGTCATAATGCAGGATTAAGGAAATCCGTGCTGCAAGAAAGATTTGGACAGCAAAATGTGTCAAATCACGTGGAGCCTCGGACGTCTGTTGATAAATTGGTTGCCGAACAGAGGCATATGAATAGGTGTATGGATGTAGAAGGAAGTGATGTACAACTAGTGTAGCCAACTGTCCCGTATTAGCCAGGACATCCTTTATATTGGGCTAAATTGGTTTGTCCCATATGGGACTGCCCTTGTCCCATATTTGACTGCTACGACTCGCATCCGGCCCCGCCTCCCCTGCCCCAAAGTAGTGCAGCCCATGGAGTGCAGCAGCAGCGCCTCTCCCGTGGCCTCATTGGTCGGCAGTCCGGTCGGTTGTTCCGACCTTCGAACCTTCGCTTGCCGCTGACACTACCACCCCTCCTTCTCATGGCCGATCATCAGTTCATGAGTTGGATGAGGTGCCGGACTTTGCACCTCAGCTGAGGGCCAGCTGAGGAGTTTTGGCCCGGGCCGAGCGACGTCGCGAGCAAAGTCCGGTACCCGGGCCAAAACTCCTCAGCTGGCCCGTCGGCTGGGCTTTGTGTGCAATTGTGTGCGGCCGAGTCGGTCAACGAATTGCCGTCGGGAATTTGTCCCTTATTTTGATCTTTTGTCCCTTATTTGGGAGTGAGAAAGTTGGCAACCTTATGTACAACTCAATATAGATAACTTGATATGTATAATTTCATTCATGAGAAGTTTGCATGGAAGCTCGTTGCGACATTGTATTGTATTGTATTGTATTGTATTGTATTGTATTGTATTGTATTGTATTGTATTGTATTGTATTGTATTTTAATGACCACACAGCCAGGCTGGTGGAATTTGTTTTCAGTACAGGTTTCAACATTTCATCAAACATTAAACTTGTAACATAGATATACATACAAACAGACACATTTCATAATACATAAGGGCCATGCTTATTCGTATTTCCTCACCGTATAGAGTTTAAAAAGTTAATTGCAGTGGGAATGAAACTGTTTTTGTAGCGGTTTGTTTTGGAGGCAATTGACCTGTAACGCCTCCCAGAGGGCAGTAGCTGAAAGGCATAGTGTGCAGGGTGAGTGGGGTCAGAGATGATCTTGCGGGCTTTGTGAAGTGTCCGTTTGTGGTAAAATGATTCAAGGGATGGTAGGGGTAAGCCAATAATTTTGGATGCTCTGTTTATGATGCGCTGTAATTTCTTCCGGGAGAGTGAGTCGAGACTGCCGAACCAGACTGTGATGGATGAAGTGAGGATGCTTTCGATGATGGCTGTATAGAAGCAGAGCATGAGATGAGACCTTACTCTGAACTTCCTTAGCTGTCGGAGATGGAAAAGTCTTTGCTGGGCTTTTCCATAGATGTGGTCTGCGTTTGTCCTCCATTTGAGGTTGTTGCTGATGTGGGTTCCAAGGAGTTTGAAAGTGTCAGTGATGAAGATGGATTCACCTTTAATGAGCACAGGAATTTTGGGGGGTGGCTGGCGTCTTGGGTCGATGATGAGCTTTTGTTTTTGATGAGTTGAGTAAGAGATCATGGTCTGTGCACCAGGTCACTGCTTGGTTGACCTGTGCACGGTATTCAGTTTCTTGGTTGTTGGTGATGAATCCTATGTTGGTTGAGTCGTCCGCGTACTTGTACAAGTTGACAGAGCTGTGGTGGGATGTGAACTGGCTTGTGTAAAGGGAGAAAAGCCAGGGTGAGAGAACACAGCCTTCGGGTGTGCCTGTACTGAGGAACAGAGAGGAGGATGTATTATTGTTGATCCTCACCCTCTGTTGCCTGTTCCAGAGAAAGCTGTGAATCCAGTAACAGATGCATGCGTCAATGTTCATGTCCAGTAATTTATTGAACAGTATGGCTGGGTTTATTGTATTGAATGCCGAGCTGAAATCCATGAACAGGATGCGGGCATATGTGTTTGCGGACTCCAGGTGGTTCAGAATGTGATGAGTTGCTAAGTTGACGGTGTCCTCAACTGACCTGTTGGCTCTGTATGCAAATTGGTATGGGTCCATGAGTGGGGTGGTGACAGTTTTCAGGTGATTGAGTATGATGCGCTCAAATGATTTCATGACTGCCGATGTCAAAGCAATGGGTCTGTAGTCATTGAGGCTGGAGATGGTCTTGGTCTTGGGAACCGGGATGATAATAGATTCTTTGAAGCAGTTGGGTACTGAGCTTTGACAGAGGGAGGTGTTGAAGATGTTGGTAAAAACCCTAGCCGGGGGCTTTATTCCTCTTAAGTCCCCTGAAGGTGCTCCTCACCTCCTCCTCGTAGATGGTGAAAGGGGGGGGAGGGAGGGGGTCGGGGGGAGATGGTGGTGGAGCCGGTGCCTGCTCAAACCTCCCATAGAAAAAGTTGAGTGTATCAGGAAGCTGATTGTCGCTGTCAGGTGTGGGGGTGGGTTTCTTTTTGTAGTTCGTCATGTTTTGGAGTTTTTTCCAGATGAAACGTGTGTCACTAGTAGTGATTTGTTCTTCTAGTTTAGTGGCATAGTTGGATTTGGCTCTTCTTATAGCAGATCTCAGTTAGTATTTGGCAGCCATATATTGTTCTTAGTTTCCTGCCAGAGGAGCTGAATTTTTCTCCTTTCTTAATTTTTTAATGTCCTTGTTAAACCACGGTTTATTATTATTGTAGTGTTTGACTTTTTTGAGTGGTATGCATAGGTCCACGCAGTAATTGACGTATGACGTCACTGCAACGGTAACGTCGTGGAGGTCATCTGCAGCATGGAAAACATTCCAGTCTGTGCACGTGAAACAGCCCCGGAGTTTTTCGATGGCTTCAGGGGACCAGCACCGGATAAGTTTTGTTGGTATCTTGGAGGATTTAACTTTTTGCCTGTATTGTGGAATTAGCAGCAGCATTGCGTGGTCGGACCTGCCCAGCAGAGCCCTCGGGAATGCACGGTAAGCCTCTTTGATGGTAGTGTAGCAGTGGTCCAGCGTGTTGGTCCCTCTGCTGGTGCAAGTTACCTGCTGATGGTAGCCGGGGAGCTCAGATGACAAATTGGTCTGGCTAAAGTCCCCAAGGACAATGACTGCTGTGTCCGGATGTGAATTTTCCACTGAGGAGACGTAGTTTGCTAACTCGGCTATGGTAGTGTTAGCGTTAGCCTCAGGTGGAATGTAAACACAGATCATAATTACTGATGCGAACTCCCGTGGGAGGAATGATGGTCTGCATTTGACAGTGAGGTATTCCAGGTGCGGGGAGCATACATGGGTGAGTTCTGTAGAATTTGTACACCAGCGTTCATTTATCATTATGCAAACGCCGCCGCCTTTTGCCTCGTGCGATAGTTTGGATGATCTATCGGCACGATGTAATGTGAAACCTGGAAGTGTTACCGCTTGGTCAGGTACTGATTGATCCAGCCAGGTCTGTCAGGCAGATGGCAGAGCAGTCACTGTAGTCTTTGTTAGTTTGTATCATGTTGGAGTTCATCCATTTTGTGCCGGAGTGGTCTGACGTTTGACAGCAGAAGGGCTGGGAGCGGTGGCCGGTAAGGGCATCTCCTGAACATGGCAAAGGTGCCGGAGCGGTGGCCTTTTTTGGCCGGCAGCCATGATGTAGAGTGGCTTGAGATGTTTAAGTCCCGTAATTTCTCCTCCAGCAAGGATGTAGATGGGCCCAAATCACTGAGGTTTAAAAGCTCCGAACGGGAGTACTGGATTAAGCACGACACTTTGCAAACAAATAACGCAGACACTAAAACGGCAGACAGGAACACTGCTTGTACTGCGGCAAGCCTTACGGCCGCCATCTTAGTACCAATAAACAAGTATTAACAATGTATACCCTTTATACTGTGGTACCAATGACCATCTCAAGTTAAATGTGAGTGAGCAATTGCTGAACATCCTCCCACCACGAATACAACATAAGGAATGTGGCTTTTTGGTGTGTTAAATGTACTCCAGCTAATGTAATTCAACAATTATGAACATCATGCGTTTTAAGATCTCAGGCCAGGGTGTATTTCTGAGATGGAGGATGACCACATTATAAATAGCTCAAAAACATTGAGGACATGATTCCAGATTCCATACAACACATAATCCTCCGAAATTTCCGCCACGTCCAACGGGATCCCACCACTAGCCACATTTTCGCATCTCCACCCCTTTCCGCCTTCCGCAGAGACTGTTCCCTCCGCAACTCCCTGGTTAACTCATCTCTTCCCACCCAAACCACTGCCTCCCCAGGTACCTTCCCCTGCAACCGCAGAAGATGCAACACCTGTCCCTATATGTCCTCCATTGACTGTCCAGGGACCCCAACAGTCCTTTCAGGTTAGGCAGAGGTTCACTTGCTCCTCCTCCAACCTCATCTACTGTATCGTTGTTCAAGATGTGGACTCTTATACATCGGCGAGACCGAACGCAGACTGGGCGATCATTTTCGCGGTACACATTCGCTCAGACCGCGTGAACCAACCTGATCTCCCGGTTGCTGGACACTTTAATTCTCCTTCCCATTCCTACACAGACCTTGAATATAGACACAAAAAGCTGGAGTAACTCAGCGGGACAGGCAGTATCTCTGGAGAGAGGGAAAATGTGATGTTTCCGGTCGAGACCCTTGAGGAGAGTTGAGAGAGGGAATGCCAGGGTCAACGAGAGTTGATTTTAAATTGACTTAACTTGACTTGACTCTCTCTATCTCTCCCCCACCCAAGTCGCACTAGCTTATCATTTTCACCCTACAAACAGCTAACCACTGACGAGCACCAGGCCACCATATCTAGCACCATCACCGACTTCATCAACTCCCACGCCCTGCCCGACCAAGCTTCCAACCTCATCGTTCCCCAGCCCCGCACGGCCCGGTTTTACCTTCTCCCCAAAATCCACAAACACGGCTCTCCCGGCAGACCCATTGTCTCTGCTTGTTCATGCCCCACCGAACTCATCTCCACATACCTTGACTCCATACTATCCCCTTGGTCAAATCCCTTCCCACCTATGTTCTAGACACCTCAGACACTCTCCGCCGCCTCCACGCATTCCACTCTCTACGCCCTCACCCCCTCATCTTCACCATGGATGTCCAGTCACTCTACACCTCCATCCCCCACCAGGATGGCCTCAAAGCCCTCCGGTTCTTCCTCGACCAGAGGAGCAACCTATGCCCACCCACTGACACTTTCCTCCGCCTAGCGGAGTTGGTCCTCACCCTCAACAACTTTACGTTTGACTCCTCCCATTTCCTCTAAACACAAGGCGTAGCTATGGGCACACGCATGGGCCCCAGCTACGCCTGCCTCTTTGTCGGGTACGTCGAACAATCCTTGTTCAATACGTACCAGGGCCTCATCCCCGACCTCTACCTCCGTTACATTGACGACTGCTTTGGGGCCACCTCCTGCACCCACACACAACTGACTGACTTCATCCACTTCACCACCAACTTCCATCCGGCACTCAAATACACCTAGACCATTTCCGACACTTCCCTACCATTCCTCGACCTCACCATCTCCATCGCAGGGGACAGACATCTGACCGACATACACTACAAACCCACTGACTCACATGGCTATCTGGACTACACGTCTTCCCACCCTGCCCCCTGTAAGGACTCCATCCCCTACTCCCAATTCCTCCGTCTACGCCGCATCTGCTCCCAGGATGAGACGTTCCACACCAGGGCATCGGAAATGTCCTCGCTCTTCAGGGAGCGGGGATTCCCCTCCTCCACCATAGATGAGGCTCGCACCAGGGTCTCTTCCATACCCCGCAACACTGCTCTCTCTCCCCATCCCCGCACTCGCAACAAGGGCAGAGTCCCCCTAGTCCTCACCTTTCACCCCACCAGCCGGCAAATACAACAAATCATCCTCTGCCATTTTCGCCACCTCCAACGTGACCCCACCACTCGCCACATCTTCCCATCTCCCTCCATGTCTGCCTTCCGCAAAGACCGCTCCCTCCGCAACTTCCTTGTCAATTCTTCCCTTCCCTCCCGTACCACCCCCTCCCCGGGCACTTTCCGTTACAACCGCAAGAAATGCAACATCTGTCCCTTTACCTCCCCCCTCGACTCCATTCAAGGACCCAAGCAGTCGTTCCAAGTGCGACAAAGGTTCACCTGTATCTCCTCCAACCTCATCAACTGCATCCGCTGCTCTAGATGCCAGCTGATTTACATCGGTGAGATCTAAGCGGAGGTTGGGCGATCGTTTCGCTGAACACCTCCGCTCAGTCCGCAATAACCTACCTGAACTCCCGGTGACTCAGCACTTCAACTCCCTCTCCCATTCCCAATCCGTCCTCTCTGTCCTGGGTCTCCTCCATTGCCAGAGTGAGCAACACCGGAAATTGGAGGAACAGCACCTGGGTAGCCTGCGGCCGGCGGGCATGAACATTGAATTCTCCCAATTTTGCTAGCCCTTGCTGTCTCCTCCCCTTCTTTAACCCTCGAGCTGTCTCCTCCCATCCCCCCGCCCTCGGGCTCCTCCTCCTCCCCTTTTTCATTCCTTCTTACCCCCCCACCCCTATCAGTCTGAAGAAGGGTTTCGGCCCGAAACGTCACCTATTTCCTTCGCTCCATAGATGCTGCTGCACCCGCTGAGTTTCTCCAGCATTTTTGTGTACCAACAGCTAACAATGGCCTGTTTCCTTTATCATCATTACTTTTTTGCATATCTTTCATTCATTGTTCTTTATCTCTCCACATCACCATCAGCATCTCTTATCCCTAACCAGTCTGATGAAGGGTCTCGACCTGAAACGTCACCCATTCCTTCTGTCCAGAGATGCTCCCTGTCCCGCTGTGTTCCTCCAGCTTTTTGTGTCTATCTTTGATTCCAAAGAAGCTGGAGTATGTGACAGGAAGCACTTTATTAATAAGAAGAAGCAGCTTCTGCTGATAGCATATTACAACATAGGGGACCATACATCTATATTACTAAAAGTCTGTTCTTGACCGGTTTTGGCGATCTGTGCTGCGATTTACGAGAGAACGCCGCCACCTACGGCTGTCATTTTTGGCCACCTCGCTCAGAGCCCCCCTCCGCCGCATGTGCGCCGAGGATTTTTCCAGTCGATGAAAAATGACAGATATTAATGATTTTACAAAATTCCCCATTTGTGTGTGTTCCATGTCCCGCTGGCGGCAGGGGGGATGGACTATAAAACCAGGAAGTGGTGTGCCTCAATTAGTCTGCAAGCTGGAGGAAGGCAGAGGGTCACGTTTCTCTGAGCTGTGAATAACACTGAACACATGTCCACACAACTGTGAGTAAGTACCCTTAATGTGGTTTGAAAATGAAAATATGGTTAAAGTAAAAAAGCACTGCCTGCAAATGGTTGTTTGGGGGGTTTGGGTTGAAATAAAAAGGCACTCTCTCTCCCCCCTTCTCCTCTCCCCCCCCTCTCCTCTCCCCCCCCCTCCTCTCCCCCCCCTTCTCCTATCCCCCCCTCTCCTCTCCCCCCTTCTCCTCTTCCCCCCTCTCCTCTCCCCCCTCTCCTCTCCCCCCTCTCCTCTCCCCCCTCTCCTCTCCCCCCTCTCCTCTCCCCTCTCTCCTCTCCTCTCCCCCCTCCTCTCTACCCCCCTCCTCCCCCACTCTCCTCTCCCCCCCTCTCCTCTCCCCCCCCTCTCCTCCCCCCCCTCTCCTCTCCCCCCTCTCCTCTCCCCCCTCTCCCCTCCCCCCCTCCCCCCTCTCCTCTCCCCCTCTCCTCTTCCCCCCTCTCCTCTCCCCTCTCCTCTTCCCCCCTCTCCTCTCCCCCCCCCTCTTCCCTCCTTCCCCCCCCTCTCCTCTTCCCCCTCTCCTCTCCCCTCTCCTCTCCTCCCTCTCCTCTCCCCCCTCTCTTCTCCTCTCCCCCCTCCCCTCACCTCTCCCCCCCTCTCTCCCCCTCACTCTCACCCTCTCCCTCTCCTCCCCTCCACCCCCACCTTTCCCCTCTCACCCACCCTCCCTCTTCTCCTCCTCGCCACCCCCCTCTCCCTCTTGCCCCTCTCTCTGTGTCTCTGCCCCTTCTCTCTCTGCCCTCACTCTCTACCCCCCCTCCCTAGATGTGACTGCAAGTTGGGGGCTATGCGTCAGTAGATAGGGTGGTTATGGGGTAAAAGGAGCAAATTAATAATATTAATATAATATCAAGGGGGTAATTAGCGTGAGTGCGGGTAGATAGTTAGTGTGTGTGATGCTGCATGCCGCCTCCCACAACCGCACGTTGGGGGAACAGACCCAACGGGTCTGCACTTGGTCTAGTAATACATAAATATAGAAGTGGAAATGACTTCCTTATTATTTAATTAATTATCATTCTGATCTGATGAATCAAGGTAAATCTGCAATACAAAATAATGTGGATACTGGAGATCTGAAATATATATAAAAAACAGAAAATACTGAGAATAGTTGGCAAGATAGCAGCTCTGCAGAGAAAAGTAGAGTTAACATTTAAGTTCAATGGCTTGTCATTACAGCAAGAATATATTGTTAATGAAGCACTTTATAGTGGGTATGGATTCAGGCAAGAGGACAGGGACAGGCGGCAGTGACAGTACTAAAGAGTTTATGATAAGATTAAGCATTTATATGATGTAAGAGTTAATAATATGTCAGATGGCACTGATGCTGTGTGTGTGTGTGTTTGTGTATGTGAGTGTGTGTGTGTTCCATGTCCTGTGTGTGTTTGTGTATGTGAGTGTGTGTGTGTTCCATGTCCTGTGTGTGTTTGTGTATGTGAGTGTGTGAGTATGTGTGAGTGTGTGTGTGTGTGTGTGTGTGTGTGTGTGTGTGTGTGTGTGTGTGTGTGTGTGCGCGCGCACGCATCCGTGTGTATGTGTGTATGTGTGTGTGACTCTGTGTGTGTTCTGTGTCCTGTGTGTGTTTGTATATATGTGTGTGTGACCTGATTGATTTCAACAGTATTATGTGCCTTTTACGGCAAATGTGTAGAATTTAGCAGACCTTAAAAAGTAATTGGCACATTGTGCAATAGATTGGACCGAAGACTCATTGGCTTCTGACCAGCTGTATGAAACTACGCAATATATTTCGAAATCCTGTGCTCATTCCTACAATTGTTAACATTAATGGGAATGTTAATACTCAAGCTCAAATTTATCGTGGTTCTTATAAAAATCCTTTCAAATCTCTCTTGAATTGATGATGAGATTTTATATTTCACTTTGTGAATATTCTGGGCTTCCTTTCACTGATTAGTTTTAGAATGATTTTATAACGTAGTTTCTTTCTCTCTCCAATGCTAAAGATTTCCTCTGAGCTATCAGTGCAACAATAAAACCACAGGAGTTAAGAAACAATTAATCACATTTCCTGAAAACCTGTCAACTAAGCTTGCAGAAATTGCAGTGTTGCTCATAAAATATGCAATGTAAGAAATCATAAATAAACTATGATGTGTTATTGAATCAGATGGCCTTTAGGGGGTAAAACTAGTTTTCTCTCTTCCCATAATGGAATAAGCACCCTGACTCCCAGATTGCCATAGTAACAGACACTCTGAAATAGCAAGAGTTGATTATCACAAAGTCCCCCTTTTTTCCTGCTCCCTTCTCTTCTCTTTGTGCTGGTTTCCACTGAGAATTTCAAGGAGAAACGCAATGTAAAAATGACTGATGCCAATTTTAGAAGGTTTAGATCATTGAGGTGCTGGGGTAAGGATGGGAATGGTGATTATGAAAAGACCAGGAAGCAGAGAAAAAGTAGGAAAATTAGCAAAAGATATAGGAAAAGAAAATCAGAAAATCATTGCACCATGTTCGATGCTGTAGAGTCCCATCATTGCACCATGTTCGATGCTGTAGAGTCCCATCATTGCACCATGTTCGATGCTGTAGAGTCCCATCGTAAAGAGATGTGCTGTGCCGTAATCTTTTTGAACTTCTTGCAGCGAAATAATTCGTTTTTTTTGTTGTTGCTTAGTTATAGGCAAAGCCAGCAGTTATTGTTTACCCATAATTTCACTTTCAGTAATTGGTTTGCCATGCTACTTCAGATAGTCAGATCCACCAGGTCAAGGTAACACTCTGAAGATCAAGCCCAAATTCAAAAGAATTGGAGAAGCTTTGGTCTTAGTAAGGCCCCTAGGAACTACACTACAGTCGCACATATTTCCAACTTTCTCCCCCCGCTTCAATACATCACTATTCCAGCTTTTCTCCCCCTCCACACTTCAATGATTCTGAAGAAGGGTCCCAACACGAAATGTTGCTTATCCCTGTCCTCCAGAGATGCTGTCTGACCCGTTAAGTTACTCCCTCTGTGTTCTACACTGTCTTCATATGTAGCTTTGTGTTCTGCAGGTGATCCTAATGAAAATTTGGCCAAAACTTTCAGACTTAAGCCCCTGTCCCACTTAGGAAACCTGAACGGAAACCTCTGGAGACTTTGCGCCCCACCCAAGGTTTCCGTGCGGTTCCCGGAGGTTGCAGGTGGTTGCCGGAAGTTGCAGGTAGTGGAAGCAGGTAGGGAGACTGACAAAAACCTCCGGGAACCTCCGGGAACCGCACGGAAACCTTGGGTGGGGCGCAAAGTCTCCAGAGGTTTCCGTTCAGGTTTCCTAAGTGGGACAGGGGCATAACTCTCTTGATTCATGTATTTATGCACCACAGAAACAGGACCTTTGGCCCAGATTGTCCATGCTGACCAATATGCCTAACTATGCTAATCCTATTTGTCCGCACTTATCCCAAATCCCTCTAAACCTTTCCTATCCACGTACCAGTACTGATGATTTTGAAAAATTGAAATGATATCCTCTTCTATCACTGCGTGTGGCAGCCTGTTCCATATACCTGTCTTCTTCTGGCCACGGGTCTCCAATATGAACACAACCCTCCTCTAATAATCTCTGCCTCCTATTTGTTCCATTCAAAGTGCAGTTGTAATATAAAGGTATGTTGGCAGAAGAATCACCTGCCAATCCTTCCATCTCAACATACATGTGGTAGAACCTGCTGGATCTGAGGTTTGTTCCAATTACCAACAGCAGCATCATTGTGTTTGCACAGCAACCGCAAACAACGAGGGACAATGTTGATTCACGACATTCTCAATCAGCAGTAGTGCATTAGTCAGATTCTTTTACACAAGAACAAGATAAAATAGGAGCTAGAATCGAATTTCATCATTCAATATGATCAGAGCCAATCAGTCTCAGCTCTCAAGTTTTCCATGCCAGTTCCTCCCAGATTTCAATTTCTCAAAACTTTATCTGCCACCTCTTTAAATATCTAATGATTTAATCCTGGCAATTCTCGCGCATAGAGATCCAGTGCCATCTGTGTGAAGACGTTCCTATACACCTCAATTGTACATGACTGCCCCCTTATTGTACAACTAGGTGGCCTTAGCTAAAACTATTGGAATCATCTGAACGTCAACTCATCACACCCCCTTTAGGACCATGTACATGTCTAATGATCATTTCTCCTTCTTCTAAGCTCCAAACAATACAGATCCAACTTCTTTACGTCTCACAATAGGACAACCCTCTACCATTCATTGTATGTATAGCATACTGTATGTGAGACACCCTTTCTAAGTTGCTTGCCTGAAAACAGGCAGTTGACCAAAAAAAGGTTGAGGCCTCACATGGCCATCTCTCCGATGCTCAAGGCTTCGTCGTCACTGAAGACCTATATATGATTGTCCAGCTCATCCGTTTGTAAGTCTGCTTATACATTCACACTTGGTGCCTTTTGCAATTTTCCCAACATTATTGGAAATTTTTGAGGGATCAGATTCAACAATATGATTCCTAGAACACAAAAATATGCAGTTCCCCATTACACACTGAATGGGGTGGAGGAGAGAGAATTTGGAGTTCTTTACTATCAAACAAGGCCAGATTTGGTAATGACAATACTTCTAAATATGGAAAGGTTTTTTGTTTGCCTGCACATGAATGTCACCAATTTATTTTATGGCATGATATCTAATTGATTTGTCAACATGCAGGAGGACTGCATTGTGGAACAATAATAAAAAAACATAAATATTCTCCGGGGACTGCTGCAGTCAGACTCACAGTCCACCTTACATAAAAATGAGTTGAAACCAAAAAACAGATGGTGTACAGTTTATCCAGACGTAAGACTCGGATTTATACTGAAATAGCATTTAGATTGCATGATCATGTGAGTAAATCCAATGACTCGTTTCAAAGCATAAAGAGCACCCTTGAATCTCACAAATTCTACCATATGGGACATGTGTTTTCAATGTTTCTAGTTCAGTCTCAAGCAATTTCCCCATTGCAATAGAATTGGAACATCTATTCATTATTGCAAAATTACCTCTGCCCTTGTGTGCGTAGTCTCTAATGTGTAATTTGTCACATGCAATGTATACTTTCAAGTGAGAAATAGTGAGTTGTTCTTTCGGAGAGGAACTGATACAAGTGGAGCTTGGTGTAATATTTCAGAAATGAATAAATCCATTGAACTCCCTGCACAGGGGTCAACTATTCTGCCTAAAGAATGCTAGTGGCAGCGCTCTGACCAGGTTTGAGATTTACCCACATCAGGGTTTTTGCTGTTTCATCAGAAGCTATGAATGGCTGATGAGAAAATGAGGATGGTGCTACTGTACCTTCTATTCCTTCATTGACAGCAGTAGTTGTCAGATAGAAATTCTCCCATGATGGAAAATGGACTGCTCTTTGGATTTCACAACTGCATCTCACTGTGGATCCACTACCTCTTGACCTCAGGTGGCCCTAGGTAGTTCTGACAACAGGTCAAATGTCAGAAGATCCTTCTACACTAAACCCATTTCCCTGCTTTCACTTTTTACTTGGGGAATAGAATGCAGAACCAGATGGTATGGTTTGAGGATGGAAGGTTTGGATGGCGAATGAGGTTGGAAGTTTTGAGTGTGCATGTGTTTAACTATGTTAGGCAGTAAGATGCACAGACATAAAGAAAGTTGTACAGCAGAGAAATGGGCCTTTCAGCCCACCATGTCCATGGCAACCTTTTCACCCATTCATACCAATCCCACGTCCACATTAGGGCCATATTCTTCTATGTCTTGCCAATCTTGATGTCTGCCTGTATGCTTCATAAACATAGTAACTGCATGTAATTCGATAACCACCACATTCCTCAGCCTTTATTGGCATTTATTAGTCAGAGTGTGGAGTATAAGGGTTGGGATGTTCTGTTACAGTTGAACAACACAATGATGAGCCTGCATTTGGAGTATTGCATTCAGTTTTGGTCACCTGTTATCAGACGAATGTCATTAAGTTGCAAAGAGTGCAGAAAAAATGTAGGTGCTGTCAGGACTCGAGGCTTGAGTTACAGTATAGGAAAAAGTTGAGTAGCTTAGGACTTTATACTTTGGAGCTCAGGAAGCTAAGGGGCGATCTTACGGAGGTGTATAAAATCATGAGAGGAATAGGTAGAGGAATCACCAAAATAAGATTTTCTGATGTTCAGAAACATTCAAAAACTTTCAAAGCCAATAAAATAAAAATAGTCTGGAAAAAAAAAATAATGAAATAAAATGTAAAAACTCTTCTAAAACACTTT
Source organism: Amblyraja radiata (assembly GCF_010909765.2). Taxonomy (NCBI): domain Eukaryota; kingdom Metazoa; phylum Chordata; class Chondrichthyes; order Rajiformes; family Rajidae; genus Amblyraja; species Amblyraja radiata. Next base: position 21,062,125 of record NC_045970.1, read on the forward strand.
ATAAACTAATGTGTAAGAAGGAACTGCAGATGCTGGTTTAAACCGAAGAGAGACACAAAAAGCTGGAGTAACTCAGCAGGACCTGGCAGCATCTCTGGAGAGAAGGAATGGGTGACGTTTTGTGTTGAGACCCTGCTTCAGACTGGTTAGGGATAAGGGAAACGAGAGATATAGAGAGATAAAGAATGGCGATGTCGAGAGATAAAGAACAATGAATGGAAGATATGCAAAAACATAACGATGATAAAGGAATCAGCCCATTGTCAGCTGTTTGTTGGGTGTAAATGAGAAGCTAGTGCGAAATAAACTATAGTAGTAAGTGGAATGAATGAGCAAAGATGTGTACTATCCAATGCAAAACCTTCTCAATCACAGCTGTTCTTTACCATTGAGATGGATAGGCTCGCTGTATGCTGGGCAGGTCTCCATGAAGAGTCCAATGTTTGGCACCATCACAGCAAGTTTTGACTATCCAGTTTGGGCCTTTTGTATTTCTGCAGGTGTCCTGAACCTAAATTGGAGCAATGCTGGAATAGTCAAGCAAGTTAGCGCCCATTAGAACTGTGAGTAAAGTCTCTCTGTTACCTCTCCCAGCAATATTTGTGTTGTTTATCGCTCACTTTTTGATTTTCCAGTCTGAATGATTTATTTTTATTGCTTCCTTCCTTTCAGTGAAGAGTGGGGGGGGGGGAAAGCTGTAACTATTTGGCAGAGTGAGTTAGATTTTGCCACGATGTGCTACTGCACCATTCCTACCACATGTAAACAATAAAATAAGACAGTTAAGTTAATTAGTTGCAGATGAAATTGTACATTCCTAAACAATCTAGCATTCTATTTTCGGCCAAGAGATTAAAACGGCTTTGGAATTCAGCTTGGTTGCTTTTTTTAAATAATTTTTAAACATTTAGAATAATTTTCCAGGCAATTGTTTACATTCTGATTTTATGAAGACTGCCTTCATTGAAATTAGACAAACAACGAGACCATGCTAAATGTGAATGCTTGTTTGTGGTCTCCAAGAGAACATTTGTAAAAGGCCTTTCCACCCTCCCCTAATAAATAACCCCCAGCCCACCCCCTATGCCACTCAAATAAGCAGGTGGTGGATGTGAACTCATTCAAATGTTTGCCAAGATTGATCAAGAAAGACAGAACCTGTTTGGCAAGAAAAAAACACGTAACAAAAGGTTATTTCAAGCCCATTGAAATTGCTGCTTGCCCGGAGCATACTGTTACTTCTTGAAAGAGTGGAGATTCTTTGTATCTGTATCCAACAAATTAATTTTGTTAGTTCACGAGATGAACAAACGTGAGCTGCTAAATTCACAGTTCACAAAATTATGTGAAGAAGTCTGAAGAAGGGTCTCGACCCGAAACATCTCCCATTCCTTCTCTCCAGAGATGCTGCCTGTCCCGCTGAGTTACTCCAGCATTTTGTGTCTACCTTCGTATAAAATTACAAGGCCCTTGATTTGATCATGCCTTTTGATGTAACCTGTAGTGTGGTCTTGAGTCTCGAATGGGTTAGCGGGATATGGGCCAAGCAGGAGCAAATGGGACTGGCTTGGTTGGCATGGACAAGTTGGGCTTCCACGCTGTGAGATTCCACGCTGTGTGGCTCAATGGCACTATGGCAGTTTATTCAAAATGATCAACTGTGCTTTCCAAAAGAGGGAGCACTGGAGATTTGCGAAGCCATGATTCAGCATGAAATTCATTTCTTCAGATTCAAAGGAAGCTAATTGTACTGGCCGGATAGTTCCTTCTGTTTAAGTAAGGTTTTATGAGACCTTTTGCACGATTCGAGGCAAAGGGAATTGGGAAATGAAACTCAATTCAATTTCAGATATCTAATGTCAGGATATCCTTTTTCAGGTTCATTGTCTCAACATATCTTGCTAAAGGCTTGAGTCTCTTCAAAGGTGAACTAAATCCTATTTCTCAAATATAGCAGTATGCAATTTTCCTTTTAGAGTCTTATGGGCCTGTCCCACTTAGGCGATTTTTCAGGCGACTGCCGGCGATTGTCAAGTCGTAGCCGGTTTGGTGAATACTTGGCGACTAGAACGGCGACTGTCAGAGTAGAGCACACACACATACGTCGCTTCCTTCACCAGCCAGTTATGCAGGCGGGGGACAGGGCAAGTGGAGGAGCGCTGTTTGAGTGCAATTCACACGGTGCAATGCCAATGTGATACAGACACAGGAAGGTTGGCGCTGTAATTAAAACGGTGAAAGCACAGTGTACGGGAAGGGTCACTTCCTTTAAAAGAGGGGGGACGAGGGGGGGGGGGAGAAGGGGGAGAAGTGGGTGACAGGGTGGGGAAAAGGAGTGGAGACAACTTTTAAGAAGCCAGAGGTACACGGCTGTGAAGCTCGGCGGACATTAACGTTACCGGTCGGTAATCCTTGGTTCTGAAAACTACCGTCTAAGTTTTTTTTCTCCCAATGAGCCAATGAAATTCACCGGTCAGCACCGGTGACAACCTACGAGAACCTACGACCTCCTGGCCACCCACTTCCACTGCACCTACGGCACGAGAATTCTCGCTACTCTCCATGGCGGCTTCATTCTGGTCGCCACTTATTTTTCAACATGTTGACCAGAATGAAGCCACGACTATCGGTAGTTCAGAGAATGCAGGAACTACACACGATCATGAAGGCGAACATGTGGCGACTGCATAGTCTCCTGTAATCGCCTAAAAGGTCACCTCGGGACATGCCCATAGAGTCATTGAGTCATACAGCGTGGAAACAGGCCCTTTGGCCCAACTTGCCCACACTGGCCAACATGTTCCAGCTACACTAGTCCCACCTGCCTGTGTTTGGCCCATATGACTCCAAACCTGTCCTATCCACATACCTATCTAACTGTTTCTTCAAGGTTGTGATAGTCCCAGCCTCAACTTCCTCCTCTGGCAGCTCGTTCCATGCACCCACCACCCGCCACCCTTTGTGTGAAAAAGCTATCATTCTAACCCTCCTGGGAGTGTATACATTTGTGTATGATGGATTCACATACTGCTTTTTTCTTTGGAATTGGTGATTAGATGTGATTTTCCATTTGGAGAAGATAGTAGTGACAGAACACGAGGCTGTGATGTCTCCTGCATTAGGTATTGAGTTGTGCCAAGTTCCAAAGCATGTTCCGGGTCACCACGTCCAGTATTCCACTCATTGAGGAAGGCAAGGTTGGGAGGTGAAACAATTCCTGATTTTAGGATTACAAAGGGGACTATATAATATCAACCATGACATGCATTTTTATTTTTCCAAGAACAGCAGAATAAAAGGGCATGGCCTTTGACTAACTAGAGTTAGTCAAGAGAATCAAGAATGTTTTCAAGGGTTCAATGGCTCTTTACTGTCACGTATACACTGCACAGTGAAATTCTTTCTGCATAGCTCACACTTGGACATATCGTCATATTTTGACGATGCTTAACAATGCTCATCTTTCTTCAGTAGCACCACAATGGGTTTGTAAATACACTAGCCAATAGATAATATAATAAGCAAACAAAAATAAAATAAAAGCTTCAATAAATAAAAAAAACCTCAATATAGTGCAAAAAGAAAATAAAGCCCAAAGTCCCTAGCGCACCCAGGCAGTTCGTAGTTCAGGGTTTAGTTGGAGATTAGAGGGTTCAATAGCCTGATGGTTGTTGGGAAGCGGCTATTACTGAACCTGGATGTTACTTTTGGCTAAAGTGCAGAAACAATAGCCTCAGAAGTCATCCCCCTGGAGTGCTTGAGGAAGCAGCTGGGTGTTAGCTATATAAATGTAGAAAATATATCCTCATCATGTTGTGCATCGTTTCTGATGCGTTTTTATGGTGGCAGATATTGGAGTGTATGTGGGTTCTGTCTTGCCGGACCAGTGTGCCCGACTGTCCCAGGAGGCTGTGGAAAAACTGGGCGGCAAAGCCTGCCTGAGCCGATGGAGCTACGGCAGGGGTGAGGTCACGCGGCGATGGGGCGGCAGTGGTGGCGATGGGACTGCGGTGGCGGTACAGCCCCAACGGTGGTGAAGGCTCGCAGCTGCAGTGATGCCTCGCAGGTCGACCCGCGGTCGGAGGCCGATGAGGTCGTGAGGGAACCGCTGTGAGGGGGGGGGGGGCAGATCAATGTAGATCCTGGTGTTGGGGGGACCACTGTGGGGGAGGGGAGGGAGAACAAATGAGGAGCCGGCGTACTTTGTAACTTTGTCAGCGCCGTAGGTGGCCGCTATTTGCATACTTTGGGTATGCAAGCAAAGAATCTCACTGTTCCTTGTCACATGTGAGAATAAAGAATTCCATTCTATTCCATTCCCGTCAGGGGGAGGTGGGAATTTTCAATGATATACTTTGCCTCCCTTTTACCTATTTTGGAACTTAAAGCTGGTAATGGGTTTCTCAGACATTGAGAAAGAAGCAGGAATTCCCGAATCACTTGTCCCAACATATCTATCTCAACAACGCGTCTTCAGCCCCTCTTGTCAAGTATCTGTAAATCTTTTGGGAAGCCTGAACCCTGTACCCCCACTGTGAACTCTCTTCCCCTCGCTTCCTCATCCCATCCTCTGTCCATTCTCACCAGAGTGTAGTCAATCTACCAAAGGTCATTCTGGGACTCTAGCTTGGTTCAGAATTCCATCTTGGCATCCACAATGGGTTGGCAAAGGTCATAAATAGATTTCTTGTGTCGCTTGGACTTACTTGATTTAAACGCTGCAGACTTGGACTTCATCTGAAACCTCACAGTTCATCAGTGGTTTCCAGTTGGGGAACATTCATCTTGTCTCTTTGGCACAAATTCCTCTGCACACTTAACTGATGAAGTCTGTAACAGCAGTGGCAAGCTCACTACAGATGGCTGCAGAATCCTTAAATGTGGATCATCGTTTCAAAACGGTCACAAAGAATCTCATCTGTTTCTTCAGACCAACACTGTATGATTTTCTGTACTGGATCCTTCCACTTCAGCTTCTGCTTGTAACCAGAGAATAGAAGCACAGGCAGGTGGTTGGGTTGGGTTTTCCAAAGTGCATTTGTGAGATAGAGCAGTAGCTGCCTTTGATGGTTGTGTAGCAGTGTTCAAGGGTGTTTGGGCTTCTGATGGGACAGGATACGTGCGATTGTGGGATTGGCCTGGTTGAAGTCTCTGGCTATTATGAACAAGGCCTTGGGGTACCTCGTTTGGAGACTATTGGCGGCAGTTTATGCAGTGCGCGCTTACCATCAGCACGTTATAAATTCATGTCAGAATAGCCAAAGTGAGTTCCCTCGATAGCTAGTAGGGACGGCACTTCACCCATCAGATATTCTAGGTCCATATATTGATAAACGCTGCACTTGAGTGTATTCCAACGCGTGCTTTGAATGTTTCCATCAGCACAGCCGGCCTGCATAGTTGGCAAGCTACTAATTCAATTATCTGGGTTGGATGCTGTATATGACCTGTTGACCACCCCATAAAATCGATAGTGAGACTTCATTAGAGCAAGTGCAGCTTTTGCTGTGATCAGTTTGGCTCTGAGGTGCCCCATAAGCAGATCTCACAAAGTGCAATTCACTGCAGATTGGGAATTGATCAGTAAATAGTAAGATTAAATGAGAACTTACCAGTTTGAAGTTTGATCTGTATTTTACGAGGAGTTACGATGAGGGATTACGTGAAGAACCCGTCCAGCACGCATGCGCGACATACTTCAAAGCAGCGGTGTGGAATCACAGAAAGACACAATAATTGAAATAAATATAGTAAAGAAAAGGAGAGCTTAGATATCAGTTGATCTCTATTATTGAGGGTGGGAGCGGAGGGCACGTAATCCCTCATCGTAACTCCTCATAAAATACAGATCAAACTTCAAACTGGTAAGTTCTCGTTTAATCTTACTATTTTACTTCGGAGTCATGTGAGTGACTACGTGAAGATTTTAAAGCTCTGTGATTTCAAACCGTATAACAGTTCATACTTCACTCACTGCCGAAGTCGTTCGAGGGAGGAAGTATGTTATCGTAATCAACCATGAATCTGTTTGTTAAAACAATAATGGTGTTTATTAACAATAACAAAAAACAAATTGCTCCCCCAGGCTAAATTATATATTTGCAGATTCTAATATTTTCTCTGCAAATGATGCAGGTTCTGCCAACGGCTTATTATAAAAAGTTTGAAACGTTCTTTCCCCAGACCACCCCGCCGTAGCCAGGATGTGGTCTATTGGTACGTCCATTCTCTTAGCCGCCGACGTGGATGCTGCCCTGGTGGAGTGAGATTTATACATGTTAGTATTTATACCAACGGCTTTCAGCACCTGCTTGAGCCATCTTGAAATGGTTTGGCTCTTGTGGCTGACCCATAAGGCTTTTTCTCTCCCTCGAGGGATTCTAGTTGTGTCAATATAGTTCAGTAAATGGGTCATGGCACATAACCGTGGTTCTGGTGGGTAAGTTCGGAATTCCATGACTGGGTTTGGTGTTCCTGGCCTGCTCTATTTGACCAGCCCCTGGATAGTAAATTAGACATGGTCTGGAGTTACGATCATGTTGTCCAATCGTAATAGGTGAAGTGACTGGACTCTTTGTGCTGACACAAGTGCCATCAGCATGACCGTCTTCAGAGTTAATTGTTCCAGGGTGAGGGACCTAGCTGGTGACCATCCCCTAAGGTATGTCAGGACCACACTGACATCCCAGATTTAGGTATACCTAGGTATGGGGGGATTGGAGTTAAATATCCCTCTCATGAGCTTGATCACCAGCGGGTGGGATCCCATGGCCTGTTGTCCTGGTGCCTGAATTAAATAGGCAGACAGAGCACTTCTGGCTGTATTAAAGGCGCTGTAGCTGAGTCCTTCATTATGGTGAAGGCCTGCCAGGAACTCCAGTACATTGGTTACAATTGTAGTTGAATATGTGGTTCCTGTGTCCGAACAGTATTTTTCCCACTTCTTGATACTTGGCAAGTATTGTTTCCTTGTGGATACACGGTGGGATGCTGTCATGGTGTTGATGGTGTTTTCTGACAATCCCAGGCCCAGCAGAGGCCTTTTCAAAATCTGCAACCCAGGAGTTTAATTATATCGTGGCATGGGTGGCTAATGCCAGATACTGGGTGAGTTAGCAATTCTGGGCTACTGGGGAAAGTTATTGGGGTCTCGATAACCATGTCGAGGAGCACTGGGAACCATGGCTGTGTAGGCCAGTTGGGTACTATCAAAATACCTGAAGCAGAGTCCATTTGTATTTTGCGTAGTACGCGACTGATGAGGCAGAAGGGAGGAAATGCATAAAAGAAGAAATTTCCCCAGTCCAGCACGAACGCATCTACCGCTGCTGCCTCAGGGTCTGGTTCCCAAGCGACATACATAGGAACCTGGTGATTTAGTCTGGATGCAAATAGATCGAAATCTGGCGTGCCATATTGCTTGGTAATTTTAGCAAATACTTTGGGATTTTAAATCCATTCGGTGTTATCATTGAATTTGCGTGACCTGGTGTCTGCCATTGTATTTAGCTTACCTGGTAGGTGAGTTGCTGATAGCCAAATATGTCTGTCGACACACCATTGCCAGATTGTGTTGACCAATTTGTCACATGATATCGATTTTATGCCGCCCATATGGTTAATATAGGCCACCACCGTGGTATTGTCTATTTGTAACCGAACATGCAAGTGATGCATATTTGTTGAATATGCTTTTAATCCATAAAATGCACCCAACATTTCCAGATAATTTATGCCCAGTGTAAGTAGTAACGATGACTCTAGGTTAGTCCATCTACCACCTGTGCTGGATATGGAATTAGTTGCTCCCCAGCCTTGAGCACTCGCATCTGTTTGAATAATTAACGTTGGGTTAATGATGACGATAGGGCTGGAACTATGCCGAATGTTCTCTACCCACCATTATAACTCTGATATTGCTTCAGTGGGTAATTTCATGACCCGGTCAAAGTGACCTGCATGTCGTTTTAATGCCTACACTTTCGCTCTTTGTAAGTTTTGATAGATCAGAGGTCCAAATTGTGTAGCTGGGAATGCTGCTACCATCTTTCCAATTACTCTCGCCACTTGTCGAATGGTTGGTCGATCGTTGACCATTAAATTGTTACATGTTTGTGCCAATTCTGCTGCTTTGTCTTTTGGCAAAGTTACAGACATGTGGACTGAGTTAATTGTGAATCCCAGATAGTCCATGGTTGTGGATGGCGTCAACTTAGATTTATCTGGATATAAGACAAATCCCAAGGTTTCAAACAATTGTTTGGTAGCTGACACAGCTGATTTAGCCATTTCCATGGCTTTGCCTACTATTAAGATATCATCAAGATATGCCATGACAATATGTTTTTGTTTTCTTAATATTGCCAAGGCTGGTTTTAGTATCTTGGTGAATAATCTTGGGGCTGATGTTAACCTGTTAGGCAATGCTTTAAACTGTCATAGTTGCCCCATCCAGGTAAATTTCAGGTTATGATCCTTTTGAATGGGTACAGCGATGATCCTTTTGAATGGGTACTGAATAGTAAGCATCTTTAAGGTCGATGCTTGCCATGAAGTATCCTTTGGAAATCAGTTGTTTGGCAGTTACAAACATTTCCATTTTGAAATGTATATACTTAACAAACATATTTAGTGAAGTTAAGTCAATGATGATGCGACGTCCACCATCTTTTTTAGTTTTAGTGAATATATTAGAGACAAATTCCAAGGGTTCATGTTTGGTTTTTTCAATGATACCCTTTGTAATTAGCCTCACCAGTTCAGCTTGTCCCTCTCATTTTTCTTTAACTGAGGGGGAAAAGACCCTTTGGGGTGTATGCTGAACTGGTGGCATGTTTTCTTGAGTAAATTCTATTTTGTATTCACGAATGCTGCTGAGTAGATATTTGTCATTCGTGATAGACCTCCATGCTTGCACAAACAGGTGTAATCTCCCCCCTGCTAGTATAGAACCCCCACTTTTTATATGCTGGTAGGAACCAGACCCACCTACCTCCATGGTGTTTCTTCTGTTTCTTTGTCGGACGATGTGTTTTCTGATGTGTTGTCTGATGTGTTGCTGCTGGTTGGGGGTGGCGCATTTTCCATGGGGTCCGCTCTGGGCCTTGGCCTAAGAAAGGCTTCCGGTGGTGATGTGCGGACCCCGAGCTTTCACCAGTCCCATAGGGTTGACGTCGACTGGTGGACGCGGTGGGGTACTGCCGCTTGGGTTTTGTCGGTTTGCTCGTCCCGGGGCCTGCCCTCATGAGGCCAAATGTTTTGGACTCCTCCTCCGTGTCCTTTACTTTTTTGGAGAGGTCCTTGCCGACGAGCAGGATTTCTGGCTCTGTGGTCGGCGTTTTGCACAAACCCGCGAATTTCGGGTTGAGGGCAGGTCTTATTATCTCCTTACGGAGATTGTTAATTTCGAATTGGGTATTGCACAGCAGTGCGAGTGTATCCTGCTGATTCATGGTCATTTCCACCCCATCCACGGAACGAGCATAGGAAGTGATGGCTGACGTCAGGAGCCTGAGGATCTGCTGTAGTTTGAGTTCTTGGTTGTGGATGTTTGGCCCAACGTGCCGCCAGAATTGGCTATTGACGGCCGGCACATTGAGCGAGGTGCAATTCTCTGGGGCCGAATACAGCTCTAGGGCCTCATTAACTACCTGCTCTTGTAGGGCCTTGAAGGACAGGTAGTTAATGCTGGCCGCCAGTTTTGGCTCTAATGGCCGTCCTGCTCGTGGAGCTGCCACGTAGCGGTCTACCACACCCAGCAGCTCTTCCTGGTCCTGTACCCCAAGCGTACTCCCGACATCTTCGGCCAGTGACCCCTCTTCTTGACCAGCCCAGCCCTGGTCGCCAAAGCTGCCCTCGGTTGAGGGGGAAGCGATGGCCAGTGCGTTGTGAGGCACTGTGGTGGGAGTGCCTGAACTCCCTTTGCGAGACTGCTCCATCTCCCGAAGCAAGTCTCGCTGGAGCATTTGCTCCACGAGCCGCTCCAAGCGGCTCAGGCGGCTGTCTCTGCCCCGCACGGGCAGTGAGACGTCCCCGTCCGAGGAATCAGATACCACCGGCCGGTTGGTCTTCCGTGCTGATTTACATCCAGCCCGCTGCTCAGGCTGCGCTAGTGGGACTGGGCTCGGCACGGTGTCGGGGATGGCGGACTGCAGGGTTTGCGGTCCTACCACCTCTTGCCCCCCACTGATGGAATGCTCCTCCGTTGGAGTCGAACGGGGGGCGGACTTCTTGGCTTGTCTTGTTTTGCTCATATTCCTGGTGAGACAAAACAAAACAACTTATTTTCGGAAAAAACGACCTCAGACTGAACTTACCTGACGGTCCGTCATTTTTAAGCTGTAGCGGGAGCGCCTGTACTCCCGCTCGTCGCTGTTGCACTGCGTGAACGCTCATGTCGCGCATGCGTGCTGGACGGGTTCTTTACGTAGTCACTCACGTGACTCCAAAGTAAAATTATACAACAGTGAGCCATCCACCTTGTCACTTGAACTTTCTAAGGGCTCCTCGCTATGTACAAGGGCAAGTCTATATGATCCATTGGGAGCCGACTCTATGAATATGGGGATTCAGCAAGTCCAATCTCAGTGCATATTTTTAGTCCATTTAACCTGATTAAAAAGGTGAGCATCAGACATTTGCACTTTCACTAAATGGGATGAACTGTTACGGAAGGTGGTGTATTAATTAAAAATGCTCTTGGCAGATTAAAGGGCCAGCCTTAAAGGAGATGTGTGGAGCATGTTTTGTACACAGAAGGTGCTGGGTGCCTTGAAAGTGCTGCTGAGAGTTGTGGCGGAGGCAGATACCATAGTGGCGTTTAAGAGACTGTTGGATAGGCACGTCAATACGCAGGTAATAGAGGGCTATGGATTATGTGCAGGCAAATATGAGTTGGTTTTGGCATCATGCATGGCACGGTGGCGCTGCGGTAGAGTTGCTGCCTTATGGGCCTGTCCCACTTAGGCGACTTTTTAGGCGACTGCAGGAGACTGCGGTCGCCACATGGTCGCCACATGTTCGCGGGTGGTTGCCGGGTAGTCGCCTTCATGGTCGTGAGGAATTCTGGGAACAAGTCGCGGCCTCATTATGATCGCTGCAAATTTTTCAACATGTTGAACAATTAGCAGCGACCAGATTGAAGCCGCCATGGAGAGTAGCGAGAATACTCGTGCCGTAGGTGGGTCGCCAGGAGGTCCTAGTGGGTTGCCATGAGGTCGAAGGTTCTCGTTGGTTCTCGTAGGTTGTAGCCGGTGCTGAGCGTGAATTTCATTGGCTCATTGGGGAAAAAAACGTAAGCAGTAGTTTTCAGAACCAAGGATAACCGACCGGTAATGTTAATGTCCGCCGAGCTTCACCGTGTATCTCTGGCTTCTTAAAAGTTGTCTTCACTCCTTCTCCCTCCTCTCCACCCCCTCTGCCCCCCCCCCCCTCTTTTAAAGGACTTCCCGTACACTGTGCTTAGCCATCTAAATTACAGCGGCAACCTTCCTGTTCATCGCGGGGTGTGTTAATTTCACTCAGACAGCGCTCCCCCCGCTTGCCCTGTCCCCCGCCTGCATAACGGGCTGGTGAAGGAAGCGATGTGTGTGTGTGTTCCACTCTGACAGTCGCCGTTCCAGTTGCCAGTTTTTCAGGCGACTGCCGGCAACTTGACAGTCACCTGAAAAAACGATTAAGTGGGCCCATTACAGTGCTTGCAGCGCCGGAGACCTGGGTTCAATCCCGACTACAGATGCTGCCTGTACGGAATTTGTACGTTCTCCCTGTGACCGCGTGGGTTTTCTCTAAGATCTTTTGTTTCCTCCCACACTCCAAAGACGTACAGGTATGTAGGTTAATTGGCTTGGTGTACGTGTAAATTGTCCCGAGTGTGTGTCGGATAGTGTTAATGCACAGGGATCGCTGGCCGGCGCGGACTCGGTGGGCCGAAGGGCCTGTTTCCACTCTGTATCTCTAAACTAAACTAAACTAACCATACTTTATGGCCAGAAGAGCCAGTTCATGTGCTGTGTTTGATGTTGCCATTAAAGGTTTGTGAAAATGTACTTAAGTATGTACAATGTGCAAGTGTATTTCCCATTCAGGAGTTTAACATTGTAAATACTGACTTCCTCTGTTAGGAATAAAGAGACAAGAGGGAAATACTTACAGTTAGGGAGCTGCTCAATAACTTGATCGGGTCAAACCCACATTACATAAGGGCCCGGCATTAAGCATGTTTGTCACTTACAATTATTTTTTACTCAGCTGTGTTAGAATGCTTGAATGAATTACCCATGAATGTAGCAGGATGAACTAGAAGGACAAAGCAATGCAGGACACCTGAGATTGAAATTGGATCGCTTTCTGAAAGAGTCATTGCAGACTTGACTAGTCTTCATCTATGATGTGGGGGTCTGAAGAAGGGTCTCCATCTGAAACATCACCCATTCCTTCTCTCCAGAGATGCTGCCTGTCCCGCTGAGTTACGCCAGCATTTTCATCTCCATCTATGATATTCTATTTAACAATCCTGTCATTTACTATTTATTCTATACAGTGGAAAATCTAACTCGTGATTCTTGGGGGTTGTTTGCAAGAATTGTAACACATTGTAAATCCATTCCAAGGATTTCACACCTTGTTTTGGAGAATGTGTGAAAGACAGTTAACACAAACGCCTCATTAGATAAGTGGAAATCTTGCATAGTTTGGATTCGTTTTAACTGAAAATATGTGTTTGATCCACGGGGTTTTAAGGACTTGGCCAACGCACAACTGGCTCCAGTGCCTTAACTGCAAACAAAAGGAAAATAAAATGGGAACTTCTATCAGTTTACTTTCTCAGAGTCTCTCATACAACACTTCCACTTTCTAAAATCCAGATTGAGCAAATAACATTGAATTTTAGGAAAACACAAACTGCTGGTGTAACGCAGCAGGCCAGGCAGTATCCGTGGAGGGAATGGACTGACGACGTTTCAGGTCAGGAGTCTGAAGAAGGAACCCAATACGGAATGTTGCCTGTCCATTTCTTCCATAGATGCTGCCTGATCCACAGTGTTACTCCAGCACTTTGTGCAATATTTCAGCATCTGCACTTCTTTGTGTTCCCATTAAGCTTTGACTATCTATGTTGTTATAACGTAAGGGTCCAACATCAAATATCTGCTTTATTAATTTAATGGCATCAGCACCTCTCGGATAGAAGGTGCAGATTGTCTGTCGGTACTGTAACAGGTTAGCCTACATACAATGTAAACATACAATTGCAGACAAAAATGGATGTTTCGTACGATACGATACGATAGAACTTTATTTATCCTAGGAGGGAAATGATCTGCCAACAGTCATAAAACACAAGATAAAATACAAAGCTGGATGGGGTTAAAAGCACTGGGGAAGTAAAAAACATGACACACACAGAGCTTCCCGGCTTATCCAGGCGAGCATATTCAGGAAGCATTCATGCCTTCCCACCAACCCCCATATCTCTAATGGTGCTTTGGACATCTCAGCCAAAGAGGATTGCAAGTGACTGGGAAGGTATCGTAACAAACTGATCACTGACCAGCAGCACAGACGACAGAGAGAATTATTCCCCATGGGCATTACTGCAATGCAAGAATGTTTCTATTGACGAGTGCAGTGTGGCTAAAGTATGCTCCTAACTCCCACCAATTTCTTCATTATCTTGCATGCGTTGAACTCTAGCAATCATAATCCTCCCTTGCCATTTTGTGTCCCTCTGCATCTTACAAATGCATTCTCATCTCTTCCTTGCAGGCCAGTCTAGACTGGAGATAATGTCAGGAGAACAAGAGCATTAATTCAGGTCAAGAGACAAGAGTCAAAAGTGTTTCATTGTCATATGTGCGGACAATGGAACAATTCAATTATTTCTTGCAGCAGCTTCACAGACCCATAAATACAACATAGTCAGGATCGAACCCGGGTCTCTGGTGCTGTAAGGCAACAACTCTACCGCTGCGCCACCGTGCCACCCCCAAAGAGCTCTGTGTATACTGCAGATGATTTGTTTGGCCAGGCTGATTTTAGAGATTCAGAATTCTGGTGCACTGAGATCTGCTCAGGCACCAGTGGTGTTCATTGCCTGACTTTACTGCAAGCTCAGACTTCCTTACTAGTATCTACCAGGATTTTAACCGGCCTAGAGGAAAACATGCAGAGGAGAGAAGTCTTTGTTTTATCAGTACATACCGATGCAAACCAATGGAGCAACAGGTTCATAATGTAACCAATTGGGGCACAGTGTCATATCAAATCAAAATGACATTGTCTTTGGCTCCAAAAGAGAAGCTTGTGCCTCAAGATGCCGCTTCCCTGTCTAACCCTGCCTCACCACATGCATTAGTGGCACAGTCCCTCATTATCCCGGGCAGAAAGTCTCAGGCTTGCTCTAGCCACTCAGTCTTAGCTTCAGTAGAGGCGTTAGCTGTCTAGGGTTTCTTCCTGGCAGCCCAGTCTTGACCACATGGTAGTGCTGGTGGTCATGGCTTTGTCCCAGTGTCTCCGTTTTCCTCAACTCAACTAGCAGAGAGATGCCCCACTTTCTCTCGCTCTCTCTCTCTTTTCCTCCCTTCCTCCCTTCCTTCCTTCCTTCCTCCTTCCTTCCTTCCTTCCTTCCTTCCTTCCTTCCTTCCTTCCTTCCTTCCTTCCTCCCTTCCTCCCTTCCTTCCTTCCTTCCTCCTTCTCTTCCTCCATCTCTTCCTCCTTTTTTTTCTTTTTCTTACTCTTTCTCTTGTTCTCTTACCCTCTCCCTTCTCCCCTCCGGCTGGAGTGCCTGGCATTTATAGGGAGTAGGCTACTTGTTGAAGTGCAGTTTTGCCATTTCCTGCTCCTGTCACATTGAGGGATGGGGTCCTGCTGTGAACCATTTACAAGCTGTAAAACCTCCTTCGTCATATTCTGTAGCTTGCACGCGTCTGTGTTGGCAGCTTTCTTGTCAACTTCGACAGTCAAGAGTTTAATTGTCATACACACAGGGGACAAAAATCAACTTCTTACTTGTTGCAGCTTTGCTGGCAGATTAATGCAAAACACCCCAAATAAATATGCAATAAACAATAACACAATAAATTAGCAGTTATATTCGGCAATCAGACCATAATTGTGTAAACTGAAATGTGTAGTACAATGTAAACAAAGTCAGTAGTGGTTCCTTGCTGAGATATGTTGTAAGAGGTGTGCAGTGAGGTATAAGAGTCTGATATTAATGGGATGAAGCTTTTATTGAACCTGAGGTAACAGTTCCAAAGCTCCTCCATCATCTTTCTGATGGTAGAAGTGAAATGAGAGTGTGGCTAGGGTTATGTGAGTCTTTGATGATGTTAGCTGCTTTCTTGAGGCAGCACCTCCTGTAGATCCCTTCAGAAGGTGGGGAGGGGGGAGGGCAATACCCATGATACAGCGGGCAATGTCCACCATTCCTGCAGCCTCCTTCATGCTTGTGTGTTTAAGATATCAAACCAGTCCCTAAAGCAACGCATCAGTAGGCTCTCCACCATACACCCGTAGAAATGTGATAGAATGGTTGGCAACATACCATCTGCATTCAAACCTCTGAAGAAATAGAGGCATTTATGAGATGTATTTGCGATTGCATCAAACTTCAGCGACTGTTCTATCTCTGCTTGTACTGCAGGCAGCAAAGAGGCAGATTGAAACTGCAGCCAAAAGTCAGTACTCTAACGTCCACTTTGTGTGAAAGATTTTTTTTTAAAGTCAGCCATAACATGACTCCAGAGAAATGTCAACCAGACAAAAATGGCTATCCAGAGACTTCTGTTGGTGTGGCTGGAGATTCTTATAAATAGCCCTGTTTCAACTTGCCGTTTACATTTTCTTTCCATTTTTTTTGTGGGTAGGCTTAAAAGGCAGTAGATGCAAATTAGAAACCAACCTGCATATGGAATTCTTCCTGGCCGAGATCCAGAACGGGCAAGTGAAATCCTGCTTGACCCACTTTACACAGTGATTCAATGCAATGAAAATCCGCACTTCTATCATTTACAGGAAACTAGATACACATTTGAAGATGAGGAGATAAAAAGGAGATGGTGCAAAGTATTTCAAATTTCTAAAGCAAAAAACAAGTGAAGACACGATGGACTGTTTGCCTCCTTGCGTCTTGTTACAATCCTCACATTTAAATAATGATTTTTTTTGGGGGGGCTAATTTAAAGGAGGTGACAGCTATGATTGAACTGCACTCCAAAGATCAGGCAAATAGTCAAGAAATGTTTTTTTTTAAATGCATTAAAAAAAAATAGCATGACCAATTCATGACTGTTTGGATAAAGCAAAATACACAAACGGATAGGAGGTTTGGAGGGATATGGACCAAACGCGGACACGTGGGACCAGTGTAGCTGGGGCATGTTGGCCGGTGTGGGCAAGTTGGGCCGAAGGGCCTGTTTCCACATTGTATCACTATGACGCCATGACAATCATATTCATTACACTCCTACACAGTTTGCCATTTTTATGTGTCTCTGTGTTTGAAGGTCACGATTCCGCTGTGACTATCGAACAGACTGCACAGACACTGCTTAGTGAGTAGATTTATCTAATGTACCTTTCAGCAGAGATTGTCACTGTCAATATTGTGGGGTTAGCAAGAGAGGTGACAGCCTGGACTACATTAGAAATTCTCTGAATCTAGAGACATGAAATTCTCTGGCAAACGTAATGGGTTTCCAATTTGCATTGCTCTTGGAGACATCCATGGACATTGTCTTCACAGTCAAAAATGGTGAGCAATTTACTTTGCTGCAGCTACAGCTGCAAAGTTTGACAAAGAGTAGCTCAGTTATTGCTGGTAAAAGGAAGTAGGTCCATAACTACAACAAATGCATTAGGTCTGAATTAGTTGAATTCAGAATTAGTTCTTGTGTACTGTCCCAGTGTAATCTACTATTCTTATATTCTTGTGTTTAAGCATGATTGTGCCTATGAATAGTAAGATTTTTTTTTAATTTCTCTATGTCAAGAAAGAATTTCACTGTATGTGGGGTACATGTGGCAATAAAGTAACATTGAAGCATTGATCAGGAAAGCTAATCTGCCAGTTCTTGACAGGGCTCAGTCTTGGCTGAGATACCTCCTTGGAGAATCAGCTCTTGGGTCCTGCCCTAGTATCTGTGACTCCATTGACGGCTGTGGGAAAAGTGAGGTGGCATCGGTTAATGCTCTTTAATGTTGTTTCTTGCAAAGGCAAATAACAAAGACAGAGCTTGTAACAGAACAGCTTTATTTTTGAAGGAAGCCGTTGTGAATCAGCAGCAATGTCTGGTGTGTCAAATGTATCAAACGTCACAGCACATGATACACTGTTCTTAAGGGTCACTTATGTACATGCATTTTTACAGTAGAACCACAGATAAGAAAGTGCTAAAAGAAAATTATATTTAGTTCAAAGGTGAAATACTTTATTTTTGTAACTGATTTTAATTTTCTGTTTATAAAATATTTTCATTGTTTATTTCTGCATATAAATAGTTTACAAATGTTTCTGAATACCATGCATAGATACAGTATTTAAAATCTCTCGCAACTGTTTATAGCTTGCCGAGGTGGGATGGGGGCCTGGTTCCCTGCAGGCGATGCTGTTGCTCGTCATGTTGCCGGAGTCCAGGGTACTTTCGGAAAGGAAGACAGAGCCAGAAACATCACAATGATCGTGAGTGGTCTTTGAAGTGAATGGGGTGATTGGGATCATTAGCATCAGATGATTGGGACCATCATCTGGCCTGGACACTGAAAAGTGACTGAGATCCTAGTGCTGATCATACGCCCAGGGAGGCGAGCTAAGCACCATCACAAGTTGGTCTGCTGATCCTATTTATTTATTAATGAAGTACAGCAGTTATCATAATTTAAATTTCTTACCCATCCAGTGGCACAGATATACATAGCCTATAGTACTCATTTTAATGAGCGTTTCACCACTTTATTGAAAGTCATAGTGTGATACAGTGTGGCAACAGGCCCTTCATCCCAACTTGCCCACACCGGCCAACATGTCCCAGCTACACTTGTCCTACCTGCCCGCGTTTGGTCCAACCCTGTCCTATCCATGTTCTGAAGGCTTTTGGATAGGCACATGGACATGCAGGGTATGAAAGGATATGGATTGTGTGCAAGTAGTCAAGAGATGGTCTTGGCATCATGTTGGCATGGACATTGTGGGCTAAAGGACCTGTTCCTGTGCTATGCTCTGTGTTCTGTACCATCTTACATTCACCTCTTTCAGTGGGCTGGAGGTATTTGAGAATGGCTCACAGAAAATGGGTACATTTGGCCGGCTGTGATGTCAGCTGAAATCCTGAGTGGGGTTTATGGCAGGAGCGGGCAGCGCTGAACAATTGGGAGTGGAAGGAGGTACGAATAGCTGATTTGTCATAAGGACCTTCCAACGTCCTAAAAATGGGCTCTCAGTTTCAAAAGTAAGCACCTGAACAAACTGAAGCCTAGCACAGATTATGGTAAAAAAACAAAGTGCTGATATAATTCAGCAAGTCAGAAAGCATCTGTTGAGGGAATGGATAGACGATATTTCAGGTTGAGAGCCTTTGTTCACAGCAGGCAGTGAAGAAAGCGAATGGTATGTTAGCTTTCATAGCAAAAGGATTTGAGTATAGGAGCAGGGAGGTTCTACTGCAGTTGTACAGGGTCTTGGTGAGACCACACCTGGAGTATTGCATACAGTTTTGGTCTCCAAATCTGAGGAAGGACATTATTGCCATAGAGGGAGTGCAGAGAAGGTTCACCAGACTGATTCGTGGGATGTCAGGACTGTCTTATGAAGAAAGACTGGATAGACTTGGTTTATACTCTCTAGAATTTAGGAGATTGAGAGGGGATCTTATAGAAACTTACAAAATTCTTAAGGGGTTGGACAGGCTAGATGCAGGAAGATTGCTCCCGATGTTGGGGAAGTCCAGGACAAGGGGTCACAGCTTAAGGATAAGGGGGAAATCCTTTAAAACCGAGATGAGAAGAACTTTTTTCACACAGAGAGTGGTGAATCTCTGGAACTCCCTGCCACAGAGGGTAGTCGAGGCCAGTTCATTGGCTATATTTCTGCGACTACAGTTTGTGGTTATTTGTTTTCAAGATTTGCAAAGCTGACCCAAAGAAAGCCTTGGACTTCTTGGAAGTTTCTATGTGGATTTCAATACCCTTTAAGGAATACACCCCCAACACCTATTGAGAGCTAACCAATATGTGGGCTGGCATCTCTCTGTTTTGGAATTATGATGTACCTACCACATTCCATGTTACACCCTGCAAAGCAATGCAAATTGATCTAATCTTGCAACATGGTTTACACACTGAAGCACAAGTGACTCATACAATTTGATCTTCAACCATCGATTGTGATGTTGATAAGGATATAGATGCATGTTTGATAACAACATCCTGTAACAATTCTGCAGAAACCTGAATAAAATCTCTTCAACATTTTGTCAATGTTACGAGATGAATATAACCATCATGGAAACTGTAGACCATTATGAGCCTAACATCTGTGGTAGGTAATTTATTGGTGATGATTATTCTGAGGGATAGGATATATATGCATTTGGACAGACGGGGGCTGATTAAGGACAGTCAGCATGGTTTTATATGTGGGAGATAATGACTAAATCAATTTGATTGAGTTTTTTCAATTGGTAACTAACAACGTTGACAAAGGCAAAGCTATGGATGTTGTCTATATGGACTTCAGCAAGGCCTTTGATAAGATTCAGAATTGTAGGCTGCTCTGGAAGGATAGATCGCATGGGATCCACGGAGAGCTAGCAAATTGGATATAGAATTGGCTTCAATTGGAGGAAGCAAAATATGGTGGATGAAAGGTCTTTGTCTGACTGGAGGCCTGTGATGATTGGTGTCAGGAATCAGTGCTGGGCCCATTGGTATTTGTGCTTTATATCAACAACGTACAAGACATGATTAGTAAGTTTGCAGATTACACTGAAATGAAGATGGTTATCAAAAGTTACAGCAGGATCTTGGTCAGCTGGACAAGTGGGCTGAGGAATAGCTAATGGAGTTTAATGCAGATAAGTGTGAGGTGTTGCATTTTGGGAATTCAAACTAGGGAGGACCTTCACCATGAACAGTAGTGCCCCGGGGAGTGTTGTAGAGCAGAGGGATGTAGGAGTGCAGATACACAGTTCCCTGAAAGTGGGGGTCATAAGGTGGTCCAAAAGTCATTTGGTACATTGGTCTTCATCAGTTAGGACAGGGGTATAGAAGTTGGGATGTAAGGTTACAGTTGTACTAGACATTGGTGAGACACACTTGGAGTACTGTGGTCAGTTTTGGTTATCCTGCATTAGGAAGGATGTCATTAGGTTTATCTACTTTGTTTGGATAGCACGTAGACAAAAGGTTTTCACTGTACATGTGACAATATTAAACCAATACTGATATCCAATAGTTGTTGGTAACATAGCCAGGAGAATAATGAAATTCCCATCAAACTGCATCTCTCTGATTTCCTCAGCATCTTGAAAGTGTGGCATTCAGTGACACCTTAAAACATGACAGTTCAAATTGAAAAGAGAGAGATGATTGCTGACCATATCAGATTTAAAGAGGAGAACAGCCCTGATCTTGTTGGACTGAAAACACACGTTTTAAATAAGTCACAATGAACTGGTAGATTGGACCGTGTTATGTGTGCGTATACATGTGACCAGGGAAAGGAATGCAGTCTGATGGCTGGAGCATGGCAAATGTGATTGTGATGTTTGGCTGGGCAGAAGTCTTTACCTCAATTGTAGGGTAAATTTCTAAAAGTCATGGAAGAATTGCTGACAGAAAAATGGCAATAAAGAAATAATGACCTAATTATTGGCAGGACTTCACGACAGTTAGTTCCTTGGTTCCCCGCTTTATGCATTCCAAGGAATAAAAGGTTGAACGGAATCAGTGGTGAAAGTATTCAATGCTGCATTGTGCAGTGTGTTGCTAACACTGCTGCTGTGCTGGAAACCTGGCGTGAATCCAGCAATGAACTGCCCTTACGCTTGGTGCGAGGAGCTGCCTGGCAGGACTGCTGTTGGGTGGGCCAGGCTAAGCAGTACAGCCACAGCGCTGAGATATCCGCTCCGGGCTACACCCTGGTGGCAGGGTCAGTGAGGGCTATTGCTGGGGAGCAGCAGCAGCAGCAGCAGCAGCAGCAGCAGCAGCATCTGGTCCACATGTTGACAGAACAGCTGGATCCCACAGCCACCAGCACCTGCTGGGTGTCAAGAGTCAATGGTATTTTATAGATGTATGTCCCGAAACGCAAACAGTTACATTCTTACATGTATATGTAAGGCGGTAGAGTTGCTGCCTTACAGTGGCAGAGACACGGGTCCCGGGTTCGATCCTGACTACGGGTGCTGTCTGTATGGAGTTTGTACGTTCTCCCTGTGACCTGTGTGAGCTTTCTCCGAGATCTTCGGTTTCCTCCGACACTCCAAAGACGTACAGGTTTGTAGGCTAATTGGCTTGGTGTAAATGTAAATTGTACTTAGTGTGTGTAGTTAGAGTTAACGTGTGGGGATCGTTGGTCGGTGAGGACTCAGTGGGCTGAAGGGCCTTTTCCTGCGCTGTATCTCTAAACTAAACTCAACTATGTGTCTGTGGGTCTATATATATGTAGTCTGAAGCTTATTCGGAGGTTGTAGTGTTTAATAGTAAGATTAAACGAGAACTTACCAGTTTGAAGTTTGATCTGTATTTTATGAGGAGTTACGATGAGGGATTACGTGAAGAAGCCCGCCACGACGCATGCGTGTCATTCTTCAAAGCAGCGGTGTGAAATCACAGATAACTGCAATGACTAAACATAGTAAGATTAGAGAAGAGATACCAGTTAAGTATATGATCAAGGGTGGGAGCGGAGGGCACATAATCCCTTATCGTAACTCCTCATAAAATACAGATCAAACTTCAAACTGGTAAGTTCTCGTTTAATCTTACCATTTTACTTCGGAGTCACGTGAGTGACTACGTGAAGATTTTAAAGCTCTGTGATTTCATGCCGTGGAAACGAGTCCATGCACCACGTCTGCCTTGATGACTGTAGGAGGAATTGTGTTAACATAATTTGGACATGAATTCGACATTGAAATCATAAAATTTATTAACACAAATTTATAACCCCTTTTTATGGGTTTAAATTAATTTACAGAACTTAAATTTGTCTCTGCAAACGTTCCAGGTTTCATTACTGGTTTATTGTAAAATAATTGGAATGTTTTTCCCCCAGACCTTCCTGCTGCCTTGAAGATTTGGTCCATTGGTCCAACTGTATCGCTGCCGATGTAGCTGCAGCCCTGGTGGAATGAGATTTTAAAATATTAGTATCCACCCCAGCCTGTGTTAGCACCTGTTTCAGCCATCTTGAGATGGTCTAGACCGTCACTCTTTTGTGTGGTTGCTAGTGGTTGACCAAAAAGTGCCTTCTCATTGCCTCTTAGGATTTTCGTTTTCTCCAGGTATAACGACAGATGTTTTATTATACACAGACGGTCATCTGTTTGGGTATGACCTAAATTGTATATTGAGGCCTGCTGATCCCTGTCTGTTCTGCTTACTAACTCATAGATATGAAACGTAATATTTTCTGTTGAGGAAGTCATGTTGTCCAGTCTTAGTTTATGCAGTGACTGTACCCTCTGTGCCGTGACCAATGCCATTAGCATGACTGTTTTTAATGTCAGTCTGTGTAGGGACAGAGCTGTTGCTGGAGACCAATTCCTGAGCATCTTCAGGATAATACTTACATCCCATATTTGGGAGTACCTGGTTCTAGGGGGATTAGTATTAAAAATTCCCCTCATAAGTTTTGTTACCAGTGGGTGAGTCCCAACAGAGTAACGCTCTGTCCCCTGCCATAGGTAAGTCGATAGGGCACTTCTGGCGCAGTTGATGGCACTATAACTGAGACCCTCATCATAGTGGAGGCCTGCCAGATATTCCAGAACAGAAGGGATGTTCATGTCTCTGTAGGTGATGTTGTTTTTATGGCAGTGCATTGCCCACTTCCTGATATAGACCAGATACTGTTTTTTGGTTGACTGTCTTTGGGCCGCCGAGATCATGTTCACTGTTCGGTCCGTCAGTCCCAGTTGTAGTAGAGGTGTTTTTAAAACTCTACAAATTAATAAGGTCAAATGTTTATGGCATTGGTGGCTATCCCTTGTTATGGGATGTAGCAATAAATCTGGTCTATGTGGGATGGTGATACATGGTTCTAATACCAAGTTTAATACCACTGGGAACCATGGTTGAGTAGGCCAATCGGGTACTACCAATACCAGACGCAGAGTCTTGTTGTATTTTCCTTAATACCCGACTGATGAGGCAGGAAGGAGGGAATGCGTAAATAAACAATTTCCCCCCCCAATGCAGCGAAAACGCATCTGTCGCCGTTGCCCCAGGGTCTGGTTCCCATGAAACATAATTTGATAACTGGTGGTTAAGTCTGGATGCGAATAGATCGATATCTGGTGTTCCATATTTTGCTGTAATATCAGCAAATACTTTTTTATTCAACATCCATTCGGTGTTTTCATTAAATTTGCGTGACCTGGTGTCT
Organism: Amblyraja radiata; assembly: GCF_010909765.2. Classification (NCBI taxonomy): domain Eukaryota; kingdom Metazoa; phylum Chordata; class Chondrichthyes; order Rajiformes; family Rajidae; genus Amblyraja; species Amblyraja radiata. The sequence continues at coordinate 21,085,733 of NC_045970.1, forward strand.
GCCACTAAATTTAGTCTTCCTGGTAGGTAAGTGGCTGATATCCAAATATCTCTCTGGATACACCATTGCCAAATTGTATTAGCCAGATTGTCACATGATGTCGATTTGTTTCCACCCATGTGGTTAATGTATGCTACCACGGTGGTATTGTCTATCTGTAGTCTAACATGCTGGTGATATGATCCAGTACAATATGACTTTAGGCCATGGAATGCACCCAACATTTCCAGGTAGTTTATGCCCAGTGTGAGTAATAATGATGCCTCCTGAGCAGTCCATCTACCTCCACAGCTGGTGATGGTATTGGTGGCTCCCCACCCAAGTGCACTGGCATCAGTTTGTAGTACCATGGAAAGGTTACTGACAATGATTGGATTGGAACAAAGCCAGATGTTATCTATCCACCATTTTATTCAATTTTAGCTTGATTGGTAGTTTCATAGGTCTGTCAAAGTGACCTGCATTCATTTAGAGTGCTTGTATTTTTGCTCTCTGTACGTTTTGGTAATGTAGAGGTCTAAATTGTGTGGCTGGAAAGGCAGCCACCATTTGCCAATTACTTTTGCTACCAATCTGATGGATGGTTTGCTGATGTCAATGAGGTTATGCAAGCCTCTATTAAATCTCTAGCCTTTCCCTTAGGCAGAGTCACCGACATGTGAACTGAGTCAATGGTGAAACCCCCAAATAGTCCATAGTAGTGGAAGGCGTTAGTTTAGATTTAACTGGATGGAAAATAAATCCCAGTTTTTCAAATAACTGTTTTGTGGCTGTTACAGTTTGTTTGGCCAATTCCAAAGTTTTGCCCACAATGAGTATGTCATCTAAATATGCCATGACCATGTGTTTACGTTTCCGTAGAAACGCTAGGGCTGGTTTCAAAATTTTTGTGAACAGCCTGGGGCTGATGACCCATTTGACAGTGCTTTATACTGCCAGAGTTGCCCATCCAGTTGAATTTAAATAACATCTGTGGTCACCTCGTATAGGCACTGAATAGTAAGCATCTTTTAAATCGATGCTGGCCATGAAGTAACCTTTGGAAATTAATTGTTTAGCAGTAACAAAGGTATACATTTTGTCAGATCTATGGTGATGCGACAACCACAATCTTTTTTGTTTTTGATAAATATATTGGACACGAATTCTAATGGTTCGTGTTGAGTTTTCTCAATTACACCTTTTATGTAAAGCCGCTCCAGTTCAGCTTGCGCTTTTGATTTTTCTTTATCAGAAGGCACGAACATTCGGTTCGGTATATGTTGAACTGGAGGGCTGTACTTGTGTATAAACTCTATTGTATATCCCTGGATACTGCTTAAGATGTAAGTATCGGTTGTTAACATGCTCCATGCATTCAGAAAAGAGTGTAGTCTCCCCCCAACCTCCATGCTCCCTGTATTTTGTAGGGAACCAGACCCACCTACCTCCATAGTTACCAGTGGCAGGTTTACTTCTTTTTGTAGGTTCTTCGCTGCTGTTGTTGCGCTGGTGTCTGGATTTTCGGTTTGGTTGGCGTTGGAGGTCCCCGCATCTTCCAAGAAGGCCGGCCTGGGCCATGGCCTAAAAAGACTCATGTTTTGAATACCGGACCTTCGAGCTTTCACCAGTTCTGCTGGTGGGTGCGTAGGGGTGCTGTCTTTGGCTGTAGTGTTTGTTGGAGTCCATTTTATTAGTCCAGTAGGTTCTCTTGTTCCTGCACCCCTTGCACACTTGTCTTTCCTTCTGCGGACCCCTCTTCCAGGTCAGCCCAGAACTGACCCGCAGTGCTCCCCTCTGATGAGGTAGAAGCACTGTGCAGCCCTTCAAGAGGTACTGCTGTGGGTTTATCATAGGGCCCACAGTGACCCGACTCCATCTCCCGGAGTCTGTCACGTTGGAGCAAATGCTCCACACACCGCTCCATCCGGCTCCAGCGCTCTCGGTCGCTGGCCGCCCGCGGTTGTTCAAAGTCGGACTCCTCTGAGTCCACGACCTTGTTTGTTTTTGTGTCTAGCCTTTCCGCCCGGCTGCATGGATCTGGCCGGAGCGGAGGCGACATCGGGCACAGCTGATCCCACTATCGGTGATCCGAGTGCCGCTGGCTGCTGTTGGCTGCCCGCTGCTCCGCGGTCCTCCCTCACCAGCTTTGTCCTTACTGCCATGGAGTGGATCTGGCCGGTGCGAAGGCGACATCGGGCACAGCTGATCCCATCTAGCCCACCAGCTTTGTCGCAGCCCGTTGGTTTCTCCACCTGTAATTAGCATTGTAAAAACACGAAAAGACCGCAGCTCTTACCTGCAGGTCCAAGTTAAAATTGTCGCTACGGGGGAACATCATTCCACCCCATCTCCTGCCGTTTTCGACTTGTCCAAAAAGTTGACGGCCCCATTTGAATAGTCTCCCGCCCGGCCGTGGTGTACTGGCCGGCGCGGGACCAAAAGTCGGCACAGCTGATCCCTTACGGGGCTTGTGCCTTCAGCTGCTGCTGGCTCCCGCAACTTCGCGGTCCTCCCCAGCCAGCTTTACTCGCAGCACTTGTGGACACTATTTTGTCCAGCTTCCCCCCCTGTGTAAAAACAGCGCGGGGACAAAAACTACCGCAGAGTAAATCTCGGTCGCGGTTTCAAACTTACCGCTGCGGGGGACACTCCTGTCGTTTCGCAAGCGTGAAGCGATATGGCACGCATGCGTCGTGGCGGGGTTCTTCACGTAGTCACTCACGTGACTCCAAAGTAAAATAGCCTGATGGCTGTAGGGAAGAAGCTGCTCCTGAAACTGGACATTACAGTTTTCAGGTTCCCATACTTTCTTCTCGATGGCAGGAGTGAAATGAGAGTGTGGCCACTGTGGTGTGGGTCTCTGATAATGCTGGCTACCATTTTGAGGCAGTGACTCCAGTAGATCCCTGCAATGGTGGGGAGGTCAGTATCCATGACGGACTGGGCAGTGTTCACCACATTTTGCAATCTTCTTTGTTTGGGGGTGCTCGAGTGGAAAACTGTCCTATCCCTCACTTTCTTTGATGGCTTCACAACTCTCCCAGCCCACAGATTTTTGTGCCTTGACAGAGATGCCTGCTCACATCAGATAGTTTAGTTTTTTTTAACTTTAGAGATATAGCGCGGAAACAGGCCCATCGACCCACCGAGTCCGCACCGACCTGTGATCCCCGCATATTAACACTGACCTAGGGACAATTTACATTTAAACCAAGCCAATTAACCTACAAACCCATACGTCATTGGAGTGTGGGAGGAAACCGAAGATCTCGGAGAAAGCACATGCCGTCAGGGAGAGAATATACAAACAATGCAGACAGCACCTGTAGTCGGGATCCAACCCGGGTCTCTGGCGCTGTAAGCACTGTCAGGCAACAACTCTACCGCTGCGCCACCGTGCCGCCCTAAATGAATAAAATAAATAAATATAAACATCTCTTAGCTCAGCGCAGTTCATAAATATAATTTACTCAGGCTATAAGGGACTCCATGATGATTCATGCTTCTCTCAAGAAGACTACAAAATCATTGTTGACAATAAAGCCAACTTATCCTCTCCACTCAGCAATCATAACCAGTAATATAGCATATCTATATCCATCTGAGTGAGCCCAGATGACACATTAAGATCTCTCACATCCTGCTTTGCACCTGCTCTGATAATAACACATGGAGAAATGACTTCATCAGTTACCGAATCAACTTGCTGGTGAGTGGCATCTTGTTTACACATTCTGACTGCTGCATAAAATCCGTTTTTGTAAAAAATCCCCCCAATTACACATTTTGTGATGACATGATATTTTTTCTGCTTTTTTTGCATTGTTCATAAGTTCATAAGTGATAGGAGCAGAATTAGGCCATTCAGCCCACAACGCCTACTCCACCATTCAGTCATGGCTGATCTATCCCTCCCTCCTGCCTTCTCCCCATAACCCCTGACACCCATACTAATCAAGAATCTATCTATCTCTGCTTTAAAATATCAATTGACTTGGCCTCCACAGCCTTCTGTGGCAATGAATTCCACAAATCCACCACTGTGGAAAGTCTCTCTCCTCTTGGAGACTGCCAATAGCTACCTCCTCCCAGACTTCTGTTTAATTGCAATTGCTAGGTCTTCCATCCATCCATTCCCACAACCATCCAGTACACAAGGCCCCCTCCTGCTATGTAACTCATACCCCCAGAACTTGAAAGACAATCTGATTCAAAGTCAGAGCTGTCTCTTTCTAACCCTTTGTCTCAGCCTTGGCACCTACAATGTTTGTTGCTGCTGCCGGAGTGCAAAGAGAAGTGTGCAAAGAAAGAGCTGCTGCCTTCCTTTAGTTGCAAAGTGATGGTTTGGGTACTTTGAGGAAGGTTTTGAAGCAAAATCACTCTTGACCCATTTTAGCACATTTTTGAGTACAAAGCACCCTAACATAATTTCACATAAGATTTTTGATCGTTTATGATTTTTCTTTGCATTGTATTTGATTTGCGCTGAATGTGTAGGAAGGAACTGCTGGTTAAAACCGAAGATAGACACAAAATGAAGATAGACACAGATTCTTCCTTCTCTCCAGAGATGCTGCCTGTCCTGCTGAGTTACTCCAGCATTTTGTGTCTATCTTTCATTTACGCTGAATGATACCCAAATACCACCGACCTTGGTTGTGTGGCAATTAAATTATTTCAAAAATTATTTCAAATTATTTCAAAATTCAAAATTATTTCAAATTATTTCAAGAAAAAAAGCAGGGCTTTAGTACAACAAAAACAGGCGACAAGAGGCTAAATAGGCAGCAAGGAAAATGGATTAAGGGATATGCAGTGGAAAGAAACAACTCACTGAAAATAGAAATGCAGATTAATAAGATATAACAAAGGAAAATCAGGCACATTTCTTAAAAAAATAGAACTGAAAAGCAGTGACATTGTGTTAAATCTGTATGAAAGCTAGCATAGACTTCATGGACAACTTTATGTAGTCTGGTTGTCATGTAACAGAAAGGATAAAGAGTTATTTGAAAAGGTACTAAAAGGATTCACAGGAGATAGGAGGATGTATTTATCAGAGAAGACTAAACAGCCTGGGGCACTTTACATTCTACTAAATAATGACTGAAGACCATTAAGATAATACAAAACTTAATAAGGCATACAGAAATATTGTTCCCTGCTGTGCCTGTGTCCAATTCAAAAGGCTTTAAATATAAAATAGTCATAAATAAATACAGCAGGGAATGTGAATATGGCTTCTTTATCCAAAGAATGTTAAGATTGTGTAGCAAGCTATCACAAAAGTAGCGAAAGCAAATATATTTACACATAGAACAATGATTAGTACGGGTGTCAGGGGTTATGGGGAGAAGGCAGAAGAATGGGGTTTGAGAGGGAAAGATAGATCAGCATTGATTGATTGGGGGAGTAGACTTGATGGGCCAAATTCTGTTCCTGTAACTTATGAAAGTGTGAACTTAGAAGAAATTAAGGGAAAACGATGTAATTATAGGAAGGAGAAATAAGCAGAAGCTATCAGATAAATTACAGTGAGTGATAGCTTACTTGGAGCATAATTGCAGGTAGAGTCAGTCTGGACCAAATGGCCTGTTTCTGTGTTGTAGTTCTTTGTGTGTAAAATAAGCAACAGGCAAAGTATGGTGAGGCAATTGGGGAAGGCGGAAGTTTGCATTCTTTATCCTCTGAACTAGAGGCAGGTGGCACACTCTTTGAAAAGGAAAAGATCATTCTCCAGGAGAATAAATGAACACAAATAATTATTTATCTTTTGCTGGTGTAGCATTGCATGCATAGAAACCAATTGCCAGGTTTACATATTGATCATAGAGTCCTACAGTCTCAGAGTTGAGAGTCACAGTACAGAAACAGGCCCTTCAGCCCAACTCATCTATGCCAACCAAAGTGCCCTGTCTAACCTGGTCCCATTTTGCTGTGTTTGGCCCACATCCCTCCAACCCTTTCCGATCCATGTACCTGTCCAAGTGCCTTTTAAATGCTGTTATAGTATCTGCCTCAACGACTCGTTCCATATACCCACCACCATCTGGTGAAAAGTTGCCACCTTTAACATTGTTTTTGTTTTTGACACCCCTACCCTGGGTAAAAGACTCTGTGTATTTGCCCTATCTATTCTTCCCGTGATTTTAGACATCTCAATAAGACCACTTCTCAGTCTCCTGTGCTCCATGGAATAAAGTCCTGGCCTGCCCAATCTTTGCCTGTAGCTCAGCCCTTCAATTCCTGACAACAGTCCATATAAATCTTCTGTGCACACTTTCCAGCTCAATGACATGTTATGTACCAGTAGTGCAACAGTTCCAGAGAAAAGTCTTTGGAGTGTCTGAGAAAACCAGAGCACCGGGGGAAAACCCACATGGTCACGGGGAGAACGTACAAACTCCTTACAGACAGCACCCACTGTCAGGATCGAACCTGGGACTCTGGCGTTGTAAGGCATCAACTCTTTCTCTGTGCCATCACACCGACCCAAGAACTTAATGCTTACTGTTTATGGTTTGCTGTGAAGTAACTTTAGAGACAGGTCGGCTGAGTTTATTCTAAAGTTTTCTTGTAGAAAATTATTTTATTCCTTTGTTTCCTGGTTATCTGTCAAAGGAGTTCCATTAGACACATCTTTGTAGTTAGATTACATTGAGTTTATCTCAAATACATACTTGATTAGCATTTTCAATAGTGCTTTGAAATGTTTGCCAGCTCTACGGGCATTGCTAAAGATCAGATACTGTAAATAGTCTGATCAGCAGTCTTATACACTAATGGGTGACTCCAGCAAGAGACATATCCCAGCATTTAATTGATGTGGGGGTACCTGTCCTACCCTGCATCACCTCTGGCCTGGGCACTTCAAGATGATGTAAAATACGTTGGTTGGGAGTCTATAAACTAATTATGTTCAGCTGACATTTAATTAAGTAAAGTGGTGATATGATATATAATCAGCTATGTCCATGACAAAGAAATTGTTCTAAGATTGATCTGATGTTATAGATCTGAGAAATTACTGTGGATTAAGCCACAATCCGCTGTTCCAGGTGTGGACTGCTGTATATCAGCGAGACCAAGCGCAGGCTTGGCGATCGTTTCACTGAACACCTCCGCTCTGCCCTTGGCCTCCTCCATTGTCAGAGTGAGGCCCAGCATAAATTGGAGGAACAGCACCTCAAACAGTATTTCGTTTGGGCAGCTTAGACCCCAGCAGTATGAATATTGACTTCTCTAACTTAAAGTAACCCTTGCTTTCCCTCTCTCATCATCCCTCCCCCTTCTCAGACCAGTCTGACTGTCCCCGATTGCATTTTATCTCTGTTTGCTTTGTTGTTAGCTTCTCCCAGCTAACAATGATCTATGCCGCATTTTCCCTGATCCTCTTTGTCCTGGATTCACACCTTACACTTCCTTATCTATGTATCTTCCTCTTCCCTGACATCAGTCTGAAGAAGGATCTTGAGCTGAAACGTTACCCATTTCTCTCCAGAGATGCTGCCTGTCCCGCTGAGTTAAGCGACTTTTTCACGGGGCGAGTTGACGCAAGATGTCATCAGAGTGAAGTGGTCGTGGTCCAGCACGAGTCTCGCACGATATAACGGGGGGTAGATAAAGAGTTCCCACGGTACTCGTCATTTCTGTTATTTGTGCGAGTGACTTGTCCGTCTCCCGAGCTTTCCCGTTAATCTTGAATGAACATCGTGAACTGTAGTGTTGTTAATCACATGGCACAAATGATGTTACTTTGTTTTCACACACTATATTGGGTTTTTTCACACCCTATATTCCTCCCTTGGTTGAATTGGCTCATTTGGAGACATGCCTATACTAAGTATTTTCGAGTACAGGATGGTGGTTATTTTCATTGACGTGCTGTATGCAGCAGCCCACTATGTGCATCGAGAACGCTTGCGTGAAGGCAGAAGGGTGAGATTAATTAAAAAGAGAATTAAGAGGAAGTCTCACTGGGTGAAGCCCATCTTTCAACAGAGACCTCAATTTGGACAATATGATCAGCTGCTTAATGTGCTGTGCGAAGAGGATAAAAGTGCATTCACAAACTTTGTCAGAATTTCACCCGAGCTCTTTAATGAGCTGAAGAATAATCTGGTTTTTTTTAGACAAATGTTGTTTGGTGTGATGCACCTTCTCTCAATATGTGCAAGAAGTTGTCTTTTTATTTTGTCAAATAGGAATAAAGACTTTGTCTCACATTGACCGTGATGGTTGTCTTATTTTATTATCTACTGAGAGGTGAAACTTTCAAACGTTTAACCAGTCAGTAGACAGACAATAAATAGTAACAATCGAGCCATAAATGGTGTATACAAGGTGAAGGGAACAACGCTGTGTGCAAGATAATGTTTAAAATCATGCGAGGAATCGATTGGGTAGATGCACAATCTCTTGCCCAGAGTAGGCGAATCGAGGACCAGATTACATAGGTTTAAGGTGAATGGGAAATGATTTAATATGGATCTGATTAAATACTGTCAGTAGTAAACCCGATCAAAAACAACACCAGGACGTCTATTAAACACCAGAGATCCCAGTAAACACCCAGCCGAGACTTATTACAGGTCTAGTGGAAAGACACAAAGCGCTGGAGCAACTCAGCGGGTCAGGCAGCATCGCTAGACAACATGGATAGATGATGTTTCAGGGTCGGGACTCTTCTTCAGCACTGAGTTACTCCCGCATATTGTGTCTTTCCAATGCAGATTAGCGTCTGCGATTCTTTGCTCCTGCATTACGGAGTCTATCTCGATTCCCGATAAAGTCTAAAACCCATCCTCCAGAGTTCTCAGCCCAGGGCGCCCATAAACAAGCCCTTAACTCCACACTGGGGACAGAGGCTGAGAGGTGTACAAAACCATGAGACGAACAGGCAGGGAAATAGACTGTCCAGGGTAATATATGTCCTTTGCCCACAGAGGGGATTCGAGGACCAGAGGGCATAGGTTCAAGGTGAGGGGGGGGGGAAGATCTAATAGGAATCTGAGTGAGGGGTAACATTTTCGCACAAAGGGTGGTGGGTGTATGGAACAAGCTGCCAGAGGAGGTAGTTGAGGCTGGGTCCATCCCTACATGTAAGAAACATTTAGACAGGTACATGGATAAGACAGGTTGGGAGGGATATGGACCAGACGCAGGCAGATGGGACTAGTTTCGATGGGACATTTTGACCGGTATGGGCAAGTTGAGCCGAAGGGCCGGTTTCCACACTGTAACTCGATAAAGCCAGTGACTATACGATCTAAGATAGTCCGAGGGTCTCGAATGAGGTAGGTAGTAGTTCAGGAATGCTCTGTGGTTGGTGTTAGGATGGTTCAGTTACATAAGTGCTCAAATGTAGGCACCGTTTTCGCAGTGGAAGCTCCGAGACTGTGCAGCGGGCGATTGTCGTGTTGGCTGGGACTCCTGTTATCCATGCAGGGGATTGACCTCAGTCTGAAGAAGGCTCTCGACCCAAAACGCCACCCGTTCCTTCTCTCCAGAGTTGCTGCCTGTCCGGCTGAGTTGCTCCAAGCAACTGGTGTCTATCTTCAAAGGACTGACCACCGGGCTGGATGTCGGGGCTGGCGTGTTGCGTTTCACAGACCGAACTGTCCAATTAATGGTAACAGATGGGCACTGAGGGAAGTCTCCCCCCCCCCCCCTCTGTTTATCTGCCCTTTCTTTAACTTTTGTGCCTCTATGCAAGTATCTCGCGAGCCATCCCAGACTGTCCATTTCTGCTCCCCCTCGTCTTTAATAACTACATTTCCCTAACAATTACTATCTTTGTTAGTTATAGGAGCAAAATTAGGCCATTCGGTCCATTAAGTCCACTCCGCCATTCAATCGCGGCTGATCTATCTCTCCCTCTCAACCACATTCTCTTGCCTTCTCCCCATAACCTCCTGACAGCCGCACTAATCAGGAATGTATCTATCTCTGCCCCTATTCTTCACCCTTTTGACAGTAGTTTTGTTTTATTGGAGACGCGGGAGACAGCGGATGCTGGAATACTGAGCAAAACACAAAATGCTGGAGGAACTCGGTGCATTTGTGTTTAAGAAGGAACTGCAGATGCTGGAAAATCGAAGGTACACAATAATGCTGGAGAAACGCAGCGGGTGCAGCAGCATCTATGGAGCGAAGGAAGTAGGCAACGTTTCGGGCCGAAACGTTGCCTATTTCCTTCGTTCCATAGATACTGCTGCACCCGCTGAGTTTCTCCAGCATTTGTGTGTGTGGGTGGAAGTAGGGGGGAGGGGGGGGGGGGGGGGGGTGATAAGGCAGCCTGAAGAAAGGGTCGCCTGTCCATTTCCCTCCGTAGATGCTGCCTGGCCCGCGGAGTTCCTACAGTCTTAGAAACTGCTTTAGACAAAAAGAGACACAAACTGCTGGAGTAAAATAGCTCAGCAAGTGAGGTACCTGAACACTCAAAAATGAAAAAGAATGAAAATGTGATTATTTCACCCCCCTTCAACTACTTTGTGTTTCAGCATGAGAGGGATTATAACATTGGAGACATTCATCTTGTAGTGATGTGTTAATGAAGAATTGCAGACATCAATCTGATAGTAAAAAATATATTTATTTAACAATGAGGTAAAACAAGCACTGACAATCAAACTGCTCAGTTACTCACCGTTCGCAGGAGTTCCCACGGTACCCGCAAGAGTCATTACGGATATCGCACGGATATCGCACTGACCACTATGTTCATACAATGTTGCAATGCTTACCCACAAGTGTACAAGTCACTCTTGGAGAAATTCAAACTTTCTTGAATTTTCTCCCGAGTGACCAAGTTACACGATTACCTGCCGTTAGCGCCACAGTGGTCCACGGTGGTCCACGGTGGTCCACGAATGCCATACTGTTATCGCACGAGGTTCCCACGATGTTAAACTCTGGTTCACTCTTGCGTCAAGTCGCCCCGTGAAAAAGCCACTTTACTCCAGAATTTTGTGTCTATCTTCATTTTCAAAGGTTTCAAAGGTTTCAAAGGTTTCAAAGGTCTTTTATTGTCACATGTACCAATCAAGGTACAGTAATATTCATATTACCATACAGCCATACTAAAAAAAAGCAACAAGAAACACAACTACATAAAAGTTAACATAAACATCCACCACAGCAGATTCCCCACATTCCTCACTGTGATGGAAGGCCTCTTTCTTCCCTCTTTCTTCTCCCGTGGTCGGGGCAGTCGGACCATCTGTTGGGGCTATCATTGCTCCCGCAGCCGGCGATCGAAGTTCCCGCGTCGGGCCGATCAAATCTCCCGCATTGGGGCGGTCGAAGCTCCCGTGATCGGGGCGGTCGAAGCTCCTACGGCCTGGAGCTCCCAAAGGTCAGTCTCCAACTAGGGATCGCCAGCTCCACGATGGTAAGTCCCGCAGGCTCCCGTGGTTGGAGCTTCCGAAGTCGGTCTCCAGTAGAGGTCACCAACTCCACGATGTTAGGCCGCAGTGCGGAGGGAGATACGATACCGAAAAAAAGCACATCTCCGTTGAGGTAAGAGATTAAAAAAAAGTTTCCCCCAACTCCCCCCCACCCCCCACATAAAACAAGCTAAAGAACACTAAAACATACATTTAACACATACTTTAAAACAACAAAGAAGGAAGGGACAGACAGAGCGTTGACGAGGCAGCCATTGCTGGCGCCACCCAGTGGTGGCATCTGCAGTTCCTTCCTACACATAACAAATTATAACAAACAATAACATTATATTTTAAATAGAACACAAAGTGCTGGAGTAACTCAGCGGGGTGAGGCAGCATCTCTGGAGGACAAGAATAGGCAATGTTTTGGGTCAGGATCCTTTTTCAGTCTGAAGAGGGGTCCCAAGCTGAAACATTGCGATGCAGCCTGGGTCCCGACCTATAACATTGCCTATCCATGTCCTCCAGCGATGCTGCCTGACCCATTGAGTTCCTCCAGCACTTTGTGTTCTACACCAAATTTCAGTGTGTACAGTGCTTTGTATTACTGTATATTTTAAGCAGTAGAATTAATCAGGTGGGTAAAATCTGTTAAATTTCAGCCCAGGTTAGGAAAATATTTCTCTCAAAGATAATGTTCACTCTTATTGCTTGACTTAATTTAATTCCGGTAAGTATCACAAGTAAAATAAGTAAAATAAGTAAAATAATTTTTGTTTGCAAATAATCTTATGCAGAATGTTCCAAGTAAACATGTTTATTTTCTCAATGCATGAAAAATAAGACCTTGAATCATTAACACAAGGGACTTCATTGTCTTGCTCTGCAGCCAACTTCCTTACATTAGTATTCATTCCAGTGCGCTACATGATATTTACTGAAGAACGAACACTGTTTTTCTTGCATTAAACACCTCATTCAGTGCGAATAGCAAGGGTATTGCCAATTAGGAATGCCACAACAATTGGGTATTCAGTCTTAACATAAAGAGGTCAGAGCAGAATAAATCCACACTTTTCGAGTGGAGCTAAGCAAACTCAATAGACTTTTGTTCCTTTCTTCAATATAGAGGTTATTAAAGGTTAGTTTAAATTCATAAAGATCATAAATTATTAAGAAACTCTGCTGAATTTAAACATCATTATTATGGCACAAGAAACGACCATTCGGCCCATGCTTGCTCCCAGTAGAGCAATCAATTCCATCCCATTCCCCAGCTTTTTCCCTGTAGCCCTGTAAATTATTTCTCCTCAAGTGCCTATTCAATTCCCTTTTGAAAGGACTGCTTGACTCGTTTTTCCACGAACATTACAGACAGTGGGTTGTAGTTCATCACCACTCACTGCATAAAGATGTTTTCTCTTGCTTTCTTCCTTGATCATGTTTTCTCAGCTCCTTCTGCCTATGGGAACAGTTATGCTTTATTTATCCTATTGAAAGCTATCAGATACAAAATAAGATGTGCACTCATCTATGATTTGAAACTCTGTGTTTGTGCTATGTTACTCCAGTGCCCATTGTGATGCCCAGAAAGTTGCATTCAGGCAAAAAAAAATTGCCTGTTTCCTTGCCTGCTGTTTTCTCTACCATTGTTCCATTTTTGCATATCATTCATTCACTTGTTCTATATCTCTCAATATCACCATATATATCTCTTGTTTCCCTTTTCCCTGATTCTCAGACTAAAGAAGGGTCTCGACCCGAAACGTCACCCATTCCTTTTCACCAGCGATGCTGTCTGACTCGCTGAGTTACTCCAGTTTTTGTGACAGTCTTCAGTTTAAACCAGCATCTGCAGTTCCTTTCCACACAAAAAAAATCAATCCAGTTTTCAATGTTGTAAGATCATTTCTCGCTACTTTAAACCAACAAACGTTAAGAGCATGTATATCCTGTCTTAAATGGCACCATCAAACATTAGATTTGTTTAATTTTTTATTGTCACCTATACTGAGATAGAGGGAAAAGCTTTTTGTCACATTTTATCCAGTCAATGAAAATACTATATATGACTACAATCAAGCGATCCACAGTATTGAGATACAGGACACCCCTACACACATCTACCTCTACATACCCCTACTCAGTTTTTAGATTTCATCCATGTTTGTATTTGAATATTGATCTAACATGCTGTATGTACCATTGACACATGAAACATTTGACCATTGCATTCCACCGAATAAGATTCAACTACGCTATTGTCATCATTGGCCTGGAATCATCCAGTTGAAATAGATTCTCCTTATCATATTTCAGATATTTCTCCCATCTTTTGCCATTCATTCTGTTATTGTCCCAAATAATTTCGAATTAGAATGTCTAAAATACTGCCACTCCTCATTAGCATATGCAGTATCTCCCGTTGATTGTTTTATGGGCTAAAGAATCATTATCGACTTCAGAAAATGTGATGGAGTACGTCCCAATCAGTATCAATGGTGCCTAAATAGAAATGAGTGATTGCTTTAAGTTCCTTGGTGTTAATATTACCAATGATGTGCTGTGGACCAATCACATTTAAGTGACAGTCAAGTTTAAGAAGGAACTACATATGCTGGAAAAATCGAAAATAGACAAAAAAATGCTGGAGAAACTCAGCGGGTGAGGCAGCATCTATGGAGAGAATGAATAGGCGACGTTTCGGGTCGAGACCATTCTTCAAGGCACACAAATTCCTCTACTTCTTGAGGAGTTTGAAGAAACTTGGCATGTCTCCAATGACTCTTACAAACTTCCACAGATGCACCATCGGAAACATGATGGGTGAGTTGCATCACAGCTCTGCCTATAGAAATTGCAGAATTATGGTTGTAGCCCTGTCCAACACCAAGATACCGGATTCCCTACCATTGACTCCATCTACACATCATGCTACCTCAGAAAAGCAGCCAACATAATGAAAGGCTTGGCACATCCCAGTTATTCTTTCTCTCTGATCCTGTTAGGCAGAAGATGGAAAAGATTGAAGGCATGCACCACCAGAGTCAGGAAAAGCTTTGTTTCACCTCTGTCCATTTCACCTCTACCCCATACCAGAACTATGTTCTCTCTTTGCTCTACCTATTGTGCTTGTTTGGCTTGATTGTATTTATGTATAGTTTTATATGATTTGATCAGATAGCATGTAAACAAAGCTTTTCACTCAACCTTAGTATGTGATGATAATAAACTTCAAGCAATATTCCCCAATAGGAAGCTGCATCATGTTGCTTCTTGACTCAAACCAAATGTATTATGTCCTTCATTACCCATGGGCATTCTCGCTCTCCAGCACTATAATATCATAATATTTCCTTAATTGACATATTGAGCATGGTCTTGTTGCACAATATTATCTTGAACTATTGTTTCAGCCTAAATAACTTTATTTTGTGTTCATTTTTGTTGCAATGTCTATGATTCAGTAGCTAAAGTTTATGTTCATGCGCTATCGTATTTTATTACTTTAACTACACTGACGTTGCATATCTCAACATTCGAAGGAGAAAGAATTGTTTAACCTCATTGTTATCCTTGAATCATTGGTTTTATTTATCTGACAGAGGCCTTGGTCTATCTACTGCACCTCCGTTTGAAGATCTTGTTCACTCTGCAGATTAGTCTGTAGCTATTGGCATCACAGTTCCATGATTAGAGCACTGGAGCTTTGCATAAAAGATGTAAAGCAGATAACTGCTCCCCACATGCCAAAATAAGATAAAGAAGGGCTCTCATGTAAGAAGGCCCTTGATCAGCCAGACTGATAGAGCTCAGGATGAAATCTGCCTGAGAGCCATCAGGCAAATGACTGATATGCACCACTGAGGTGTTAATCTATCTCTGCTTAATTGGTAAAGGAACAGGAAACTCATACTGCATGAGAACCAGGCCATTTGCGGTTTTTTTTTAATTTACAAATGAACATGCAACAAATCACTCAGGCGTCCATTGCTTAGTTACAGTTTCATCTCTTACAATATTTCTGGGGTTACAAACCCAATTATTATTTAATTGGTAAAATCGTAAGTTCATAAGTTCTAGGAGCAGAACTAGGCCATTCGGCCCATCAAATCTACACCGCCATTCAATCATGGCTGATCTATCACTCCCTCTCAATCCAATTCTCCTGCCTTTGGATCATAACCCCTAGGAGAGCGATGGTTTCATTACAGAAGTTCTCAATCATTCAAACATAAGTGA
This sequence comes from Amblyraja radiata, assembly GCF_010909765.2. NCBI lineage: Eukaryota > Metazoa > Chordata > Chondrichthyes > Rajiformes > Rajidae > Amblyraja > Amblyraja radiata. The sequence goes on from NC_045970.1 coordinate 21,101,347, forward strand.
AATGCGTGATTGTGAGGAATTGATGTTAGTCTTGGCAGCTGGGACATTTTCCCATTCCAGTCACGCTATTTGAACCAAACTCTCTGAATTAGATATGGATCAAATAGGGACATTGCACATAGCGGAAGCCAATGATAATTAGTTTAACAGAAAAAATATAACATTTTGTTTGTACAATTAAAAAAATATGTAATATTTTGGCAAGGCCAGATTAGACTTTAGAGAAACAGCTCGGAAACAGGCCCTTCGACCTAACAATCCCACACCAACCAGTGATCACCCTATACACTCACACTATTCTACACATTAGGGATAATTTTACAATTTTATTGAAGCCAATTAACCTACAAACCTGTACGTCTTTGGAATGAGGGAGGAAACCGGAGCTCCTGGAGAAAATCCACGCGGTCACAGGGAGAACGTACAAACTCCATACAGACAGCTCTGGTAATCAGGATCAAACTTCGGTCTCTGGTGCTGTAAGGCAGTAACTCTACCGCTGTATCACTGTGCTGCCCTAGATATATTGCCAATCCTTCAGTCCCCTGTGGAAATGCAGTTAAATTTGTTTGATAGGAAGTTTCTTGGATTAGACCCAGTGAACATGCTACATTTTGAATTCAGGATGGCATGTGACTTGGAGGAGAACCTGTAGATGGTAGTTTACCTCGTGCTTGTAAACCTAGTCCTCCTATTTGATAGAGTTTGTAGGTTTGGGAGCTGTCTCGAGGTAGATTTTAGGAGCAACTAAATGCATTTTGTAGCTGATACAAAATGTTGCCATGGTGTATTATTGCTGCAGGGAATACATGTCTCGACTGGTGAATGGGGCAGAAAGGTTGTTTTGTCCTGAATGCTGTCAAACTTGAGTATTATTGAAGTTACTATCATCCAGGCAAGTGGAGACTATTCCATCACATTCAGGACTTTGCCTTGTGTATGACAGAAGGTGAGTTACTCACCACAGGATATCCAGCTCTGAAGATAGACACAAAATGCTGGAGTAACTGAGCGGGACAGGCAGCATCTCTGGAGAGAAGAAATGGCTCTCTCCAGACTGTCTGAAGAAAGGTCTCGACCCGAAACGTCACCCATTCTTTCTCTTCAGAGGTGCTGTTTGTCCCCTGAGTTACTCCAGCATTTTATGTCTGCAGTTTCTTCCAACAAATATCCAGCCCTGATCTGTCCTTGTGGCCATCGCATTTATATAGCTGTTTAAGAAGGAACTGCAGATGCTGGAAAATCGAAGGTACACAAAAAAGCTGGAGAAACTCAGCGGGTGCAGCAGCATCTATGGAGCGAAGGAAATAGGTAACGTTTCAGGCCGAAACCCTTCTTCAGGCATTTATATAGCTGGTTAGTTGAGTTCTGGTCAAGGGTGATGTCCATAAAGTTGAATGTGGTGTACTTGACGATGATGATAATGCCAAGAACAGATTGTTAGTTTTTTTCTACAAATGGTCATAGACTAGCACTCCTGTATCATGAATGATACTTGGCAATTAACAGACTGCTTGGATTCTGAGGAGATGTGATAGACTTGGACATTGTACAATCGTCAACAACCACCCCCACTCATTGTATTTTGAGGAAAGGAGGACTACTACAACATTTTACTTCGGAGTCACGTGAGTGACTACGTGAAGAACCCGCTCAGTGCGCAGGCGCGGCATTACGCCAGCAGTGCAACAGCGGCAGCGGGAGTTATGCTCTCCCGCAACAGAGAAACGGACCGTCAGGTGAGTATCCTGAGGTCGGGTTTCTTTTACAGGGGAGCCCCTTTTTCTGCTTGTGTTTTACAGGCAGAGAAAAAGGCTCTGGAACAAAACTGTCCCCCGTTCGAGGAGGAACGTTTCCCGTCGGGGGGAAGGGGGGCAGCAACAGGCGGTAGGAGCGACCCGGTGTTCCGCACTTCCCCGACACCGTGCCGAGCCCAGCCCGATAGCGGGCTGGATGTATATCCACCCGAAGAGGCATCCGGCAGGTGTTCCCGATTTGGGACGGGACGTCTCTCCACCCGCATGGGAGAGAGACAGCCGCCTGAGCCGCTGGAGCGGCTCCTGGAGCAGGAGCTCCTGCGAGACGCGCTGCTTGAGGGGCGCTCTTGCTACTACAAGGCACAAAAGCTCCAGAAGAAGGCGGTAGGAACATTTACCGGGCGTTCCGCTATCCCCACGCCGCGCCGAAGCCAGTCCCGCTAGTGCCTGAGCTGCGGGCTGGATGTTCAGCCATCCGAAGAGGCATCCGGCCGGTGGCTTCCGATTTGTCGGAGGGGACGTCTCTCCACCCGCATGGGAGAGAGACAGCCGCCTGAGCCGCTGGAGCGGCTCCTGGAGCAGGAGCTCCTGCGAGACACGCTACGTGAGGGGCAGTCTCGCTGGAGGGTTCAGGCATACCCTCCACAATGCCTAGGCACTGCCCATCGCTTCCTCCTTAGTGTGGTTAGCTTTGAGGTGACCAGTGGCTGGGCTGGTCATGAAGAGGGGTCACTGGCTGAACAATATCGGGAGTATGCTTGAGGTACAGGATCAGGAAGAGCTGCTGGGTGTGGCCGCTATGTGGCTCCACCACTAGCGAGATGGCTTTTCAGTCTCAACTGATGGCCAGCTTACTACCTGTCTTTTCCAAAAAACCTCTCCAAGACAGGTAGCCATGAGGCGTTGGTTTTATCACGCCTCCCCTAAATTGCATTTACTCAAAGTGCCCGCCATTATTGAGGGATACATTGAGCAGCGCATTTAACCTAAATATTTTTAAAATGCATTTGGTACCCTGACGTCGGCTATCATGTCCACCTGCTCATTCCAGAAGGGCAGGGTAGTATGGCAAAATACCTGACCCTACTGTTCAACGGTATACCTCATAACTTCTGAAATGAACTCACAAACCTGCCCTCAATCTATGAAATTAACAGGACTATGAGAACGCCGACCTCACAAGCACAGATCCTGCTACCTGGCACTTACCAAACCAGTCCTAAAAAACTGGACGAAGTGTTCAAACTATTCAGCACAAGAGGGCAGAGTCTGGAATGAGCACCACACTAAACCAGACAGCAGTACCTCTACGTGTCCACCAGGGGCGTCTTTCCTCATGGTACTGGTGAAAGCTCGGGGCCTGCATGCCAAACCCGTAGCATTTTAGGCCACGGCCCAGAGCAGGCCCCAGGGGAAAATGCGCCACCCCCCAACAAACATCGTCCCTACAAGAACAAGGAACCAGAAACCGAAGAAAACAACAATGAAGACAGATAAGTATGGTTCCTACCATCACATAAAGGTTAAGGGTTGTACTAACAAGGGGTGGATGAATCACGCCTGGTTAGGAAGCTATCACTCTTGGTAGTTATATACCAAAAAATAAATACAAGGGGAATAGAATTAATATCTTGCCACCAATTCAGCAAGCACCCCAAGTGGTCTACCCTCCCACGATGGTGAATGTCGCACCATCGTTGATAAACCACTTGAGTATTTCACCAGGTATACCCATTCATGGGATTTGTAACTACTACCATGGATCCAAGGATACTTTATGGTAGACATCGACCTTGAAGATGCACACTATTCAGTACCTTCTCATATAAGTTTCGGATATACCGCAATTACCTGGATGGAGTAACCATGATGAGCGTTGCGGCATTTAAGTCAAAGTTATCCAGAATCAACTAGCCCTGACACTTAGAAACATTCCGTCATGGCATGTCTATATATTAACGACAAACTATCCTTGGATACAGCTTTAGCTGCATCGCTTCTCGGCCTTTTGGCTAAGATCAAGTGTAGTATCTGTTCTTAGGTACACAAAATGGCTGGAGGAACTCAGCGGGTGCAGCAGCATCTATGGAGCGAAGGAAATAGGCGACGTTTCGGGCCGAAACCCTTCTTCAGACTAGTATCTGTTCTTATCAGTTTAATAATCTGATACGTCCCTTATCTAGGGACCATATATTAAATTGAATTTAGGAACAGGGAGATGGAATAGGGGCTTGCTCCGTCCACTCCACGCATCGACCCAGTATTGCAGTGCTTCTGGGAACGGTGCACAAAATATATATCCAGATATTTACGTTGACCATCCACAACGTTGTTGTCTGGTATTCATTAAGGCTATCAGTCATGGTGCATTAACCACCAATCAACTACGTGGCAAAGTAATTGGGATATAGCAGCATTACCAGCTACTGAACTTTGTACCTTTCCTATGAGCTGAGATACTAGTGTTCAAAACTATCTCCATACCTGTAATATGGGGGCAAATGGATTAATCTGTAGTGTTATCATGGAATTTATCGGCAGGAAGGATTATGGTTGTACACTTCCACCTGTTTTGAGTAACATCTTATGTGTCCTGATGTGTTACTGAGCTTGTAATACTTAATGCCAATATGAATTGACTTAAACATATTATATATTAACTTACTTAATTCTAGTGAAGCATTTGCTCAGTAATCCACCAAATTTGCATGTTCGTTTATAAGATAACAACATCAGTGGTGGCATATACCAAACCACTTGGGCGGAGAACATCGATATTCGGTGACAATTTATTAACAATTGCAAACCGTATGTCGTCAAACATGTTTGACCATCAGTAACTCACCTATCAGGTGAGCTAAATACTGTAAACATACATTTAAACCAAAAATATTTGCTGAAATCACTAAGCAATATGGACACCAGATATCGATTCCTTATATCCAATTAAATCACCACGTACTAACTTACGTCACATGAAACCAATCTCAAGGCAGCGGCAATGGAGACATTCCCGCGTATTGAGGGGTGGGGGGAACCTAATCTCTATGTTTTCCTTTCCTTCTACCTCTTCAATAGGTACTACGGCTTCATAGTCGGGTACTACGCAAATTACAGTGGACCAAGTCCATGAGCATGGTTCCCAGTGATCCTCGACATGGTCATTAAAAGAATTGCAGAATTGGGAAGACCATTGCTGTGCTTGGATCAGCAGCACTATCAACCTGATGACAGTATTCCGTCACATATCCTAGGGAACATACCTGAGGAGCATCAAGAAATGGTACACTGTTTTCCAAAACAGGAATTACACATTCAACTATAACAAAAAACTGCACTGGAGCTCCTGGCAGGTCTTCACCACAATGAAGGACATGTTCTGTTAGCCTACTCAACTTGGGTACCGCTCACTGGTGATCAGATACAGGAGAGGTATATCAATCCATTCCCCAGAAATAGGTACACCCAAATTGGGATGTCAGTGAAATCCTGACATACCTTAGGGGATGATCACCAGCCAGGTCACTCACCCTGGAACAGCCTACCCTGAAGATGGACATGCTGGTGGCCTTACATCAACACAAAGAGCCAGCTCTCCCATCTACTGCGATGGGACAACATGGTTATAACACCAGATAGTGTCACATGTCCATTCAAGGGTTGGCCAAACAGAACAGACCAGGAACATCAGGTCCAGTCATGAAATTCCGGGCATACCCACCTGAACCACGTTTTATGTGTCATGACCCACTTAGAGATCGACACAATAAGGAATACCGAGGGAGAGGAAAAAGCCTTATGGGTCAGCCACAGGAAACCTCATGGTCGGGTGACGAGCTAAACTATCTCTAGTGGCTCAAGCAGGTACTGGGAGTTGCTGGAGTAAATACTAACGTGTATAAAATCTTATTCCACCAGGACAGCTTCCACGTCAGTAACTAAGAGGATGGACGAGCCTATGGACCACATCCTGGCTACTTGCTGGGTGGTCTAGGGAGTATACGTTCCAAACTTTTATAACAAACCACTGACAGAACCTGTATCATTTGCAGAAAAAGAATCTGCAAAAAATATAAAATTTAAGCCCGGGGGAGCAATTGGTCTATTGGCTATTGGTTAATAACACCATTATTGTTTTTACAAACAGATTCATGGTTGATTACGATAACATACTTCCTCCCTCGAATGACTTCGGCAGCGAGTGAAGTATGAACTGTTACACGGTTTGAAATCACAGAGCTTTGAAGTCTTCACGTAGTCACTCACGTGACTCCGAAGTAAAATAGTAAGATTAAACGAGAACTTACCAGTTTGAAGTTTGATCTGTATTTTATGAGGAGTTACGATGAGGGATTACGTGCCCTCCGCTCCCACCCTCATTATATGGATCAAACTAATAAATTGATGTCTCCTTATCTTTACTATGTTTACTTCAAATAACTGTGTCTATCTGTGATTCCACACCGCTGCTTGGAAGTATGCCGCGCCTGCGCACTGAGCGGGTTCTTCACGTAATCCCTCATCGTAACTCCTCATAAAATACAGATCAAACTTCAAACTGGTAAGTTCTCATTTAATCTTACTATTTTACACTCTCTGAATCTTGACAAGGTGATTTATTGGAATCTGGCACAATTCCTTTAATCATGATAATGCAGTAAGTAAGGCTATGAAGTCATTAGTTCGTGTGAAAAAGCAGGAAATGCTGCAAGCTTTTAGTAAATCAATGAACATGTGTGGAGGACTGATAAAGGAATGGTTTAAGTAGGCCTGTCCAGTGTAAGAATTGCAGAAATTGCCTATATATGGCTTAATGCCTAGTTTATATAGAAACTGCAGTTGAAACAGTTTCACGCAGAATGGCATTCTCGTGCAAAAAGTCACTTTGGGAGCTCCAATTGCTGTTTTTGAAGAGGATCTGGTGGATGACAGACAACACCCCATCTCTATCTGCTCTCACCTTCTCTTCACTACACGTGGAGCACAATAGTCAGTATTATTCATTCTGTGCTAGCCTGTGGCCGAGTAATCTAACCACTGTCTACTATCTCCCCATCTACATGTTTTCACTTCCCCACTAATCCATCTCTCCATCCCAGAATTCCTTCTCCAAACACGTTTGTTCTCATGAGACACAAAATGCTGGAGTAACTCAGGCAGCATCTCTGGAGAGAAGGAATGGGTGACGTTTCAGGTCGAGACCCTTCTTCGAACTGTAGAAGGTTCTCAACCCGAAACATCACCCATTCCTTCTCTCCAGAGATGCTGCCTGTCCCTGAGTTATAATAATAATAATAATAATAAATTTTATATTTAATGGGCGCCTTTCATACAAAATCTCAAGGACACCTTACATAGTAATCGAAATTAAAACATATAATCGGAGTAAAACAAGTAATTAAAGACATCACAATGACACAAATTAAAAACAGAATTCAATCCAAAAACAGAAAATCAAAAACACAGTGTGAAGAGAGAGCAGCGGCAACCAATTCGTGCCAGCGTCCACTCTCCCTTCACGGCAGCCATCTTGGACACAGACCTACAAGACTACAGTTAGACAAAAAAAAAATCATCCCCCCACAGTGGATAGCACTGTGGAGGAAGGCACAATGTCCAGTCCCCACCCCATGTTCACCCCAAAGTCAGGCCTATTGGGGCCACCGCAATTGCCTCTACGGAGGCCCGATGTCCCTGGCCGTTCTCACCGGGTGGTCTTGCCCCGGCGTCGGGAGAGTCCTTTCAGCGGCTGGGCCACTTGGAACGGCCGCTTCTTGGTTGGAGCCCGCGGCTGCCGAAGCCGACAAGGCCGCGCCGGTTTGGCGCTCCTGGGCTCCAGATGAAAAAGTCGGCGACCGCTCTCCTCACTGCCGCCTTGCCGCCTCTACGCACGCCGCCTCTACGCACGCCGCCTCTCCGCTCCGCAAACCCGCAGCCCGGAGATGTTGCTCACGGCGGTCCAGCTCGCCAGAGCTCCAGCGCGGCGACCCAGGCAAGGCATCGCCCGCTCCGCTCCGCTCCAGCGCTCCAATGCAGTGCCGCCACGCAGGCCGAGGTGCTGGGTGGTTCCCGCCAAGAAACGGCGCTCCAAGCCCGCTGGTAGGCCACGACGACGGGTCGACGGGCAGCCCGGAAAAAAGGCTGCCACACCGACCAGGTAGGGACCTATAAATAAAGTAACACCTACCCCCCCACATTAAAAGACCATATCCCCTACAAACAAAAAAACAGGACTCACTAAAAACTAGAAAAAAAAACGAATTTAAGACGGACGGCTGCTGCTAGCAGCCGTTCACCAAGATGGCTCCTCCTCCAACAATCTTGTGTCTATCTTCGGTTTAAACCAGTATCTGTAGTTCCTTCCTACACATGTTTGTTCACATCTTGTTTTCAATATGTAATGTTCTGGAGATGTGATATGTGACACAGCACTCAAGCTCCTTATATGGACCTCGGGGATTGTCAGCATTACCGGGTTGGTGACGGCATGAGAGGAATAAAATAAAGCAAAATGCTTTTGATGTAGTTATTTCTGCAGCATCTCTATTTAGAAGATTAATTTATCCAATTTATCCTTTTATGCAGATTAGCTTCTTGTCTGCACACTCTCTACCTTAACAACATATCTCCTACAACAGGATGGCCAAAATTGAACACAACACTATAAACGTAGCCTCTCCAATATCTTGACACCTGTAACATGACTTCCCAACTTCTATACTCAATACTTTGACTGTTCAAGGCCAGAGCTGAAAGCCTTTTTGTCCACACTATGTACTTGTGATGCTACTTTCAAGGAACCATGTACCTATGCTCCTAGATCCCTCCGATCTACAACAACCCCAGAGCCCTGCCATTCACTGTTTAGGTCCTGCCGTAGTTTGACTTCCCAAACTGCAACCACCTCTTCCAGCACCTCACCTGTGATAATGATTACATCAAAAATCTCAGCCAGGGTAACTGCAATTTCCTCTCTACTTCCCACAGTGTCCATGGATATATCTGATCAGGTCTATTGGATTTGTCTACCTTCATACTCATTAGGACCTTTAGCACATCTTTGACCCTAATGCTGACTGTCTTCAAGACACATCCATTGACTGCCTCAAGTTCCTTGGTCCTCGTGTCTTCATCCATGCTAAAAACAGAGGACCTTGTCCATCGCCTTGAGCCTGTTCCTGTTAGAGTGACATACAGAAGATTGGAATCCACCTGGAATGCGACAAAATTGAGGGGGGATCTTATAGAAACTTACAGAATTCTTAAGGGGTTGGACAGGCTAGATGTTCAAGTTCAAGTTCAAGTGAGTTTATTGTCATGTGTCCCTGTATAGGACAATGACATTCTTGCTTTGCTTAAGCACACAGAAAATAGTAGGCATTTACTACAAAACAGATAAATGTGTCCATATACCATGATATAAATATATACACACATGAATAAATAAACTGATAGTGCAAATAACAGAAAGTGGTTGGTAATAGTCAGAGTTTTGTCCGAGCCAGGTTTAATAGCCTGATGGCTGAGGGGAAGTAACTATTCCTGAACCTGGTTGTTGCAGTCTTCAGGCTCCTGTACCTGCTACCTGAAGGTAGCAGGGAGATGAGTGTGTGGCCAGGATGGTGTGGGTCTTTGATGATACTGCCAGCCTTTTTGAGGCAGCGACTGCGATAAATCCCCTCGATGGAAGGAAGGTCAGAGCCGATGATGGACTGGGCAGTGTTTACTACTTTTTGTAGTCTTTTCCTCTCCAGGGCGCTCAAATTGCCGAACCACGCCACGATGCAACCGGTCAGATCCAGATGCAGGAAGATTATTCCCGATGTTGGGGAAGTCCAGAACTAGGGGTCACAGTTTAAGGATAAGAGGGAAGTCTGATGGAAACATTTATGTAACTTATTTCCTTGTGTATTCTATCTGTGTCTGCACAAGAATGTTTACCGAAACTGCCTAGGGCACAAATGATGGAAACATTTATGTAACTTATTTCCTTGTGTATTCTATCTGTGTCTGCACAAGATTGTTTACCGAAACTGCCTAGGGCACAAGTAATTGACAGGTCTCGGTCAAGAGACGACAAATGGCACAATGGGCTAAGTGTTCGGCTGGCAACCGGAAGGTAGCCGGTTCGAATGCCGCTTGGAGTGCATACTGTCGTTGTGTCCTTGGGCAAGACACTTCACCCACCTTTGCCTGTGTGTGAATGTGTGTGAATGTGTGTGAGTGATTGGTGGTGGTCGGAGGGGCCGTAGGCACAGAATGGCAGCCACGCTTCCGTCAGTCTGCCCCAGGGCAGCTGTGGCTACAGAAGTAGCTTACCACCACCGAGTGTGACTGAGGAGTGAATGAATAATGCGATGTAAAGCGCCTTGAGTATTAGAAAGGCGCTATATAAATCCCATCCATTATTATTATTAAGAGATTAAGAGTCTATCACAGAACTTGCAGAACGGCTAATCTTGCTCCTGTGTAACTTTCCACAGCTAAATGTTATTTCCTTTGAATTCTGAGTGTCCTTGTTCATTACCATTTGTCTGGATGCTTTTTTGTCTAAATCAATGTATAAAAGAGATGGTTTTCAGCATTAGCTCAGAGAGGACTCCCACAGACACTTGGGCTCTGTGTGACTCTCTCTCTCACAATAAAGTTCGTTCAGTTTCTACCTCTGTTTTTGTAATAGTCTTTGTTGGAAAATTTCTAACATAATTGGCGCCCAACATGGGGCCCCAATACCTCTGTTGCCGGCTTTCAGGGGAACCAAGAGCGCTCATTTTAAGGTTCCTTCCGGACACCGGGGCAGAGTGACAGGACTCAACCGACACGCCGGAGCGGAGGTAGGACTGAACGTTCCGTGGATAGTGGGGCCCCAGCTAAGTAATTTTGACTTTGCCGAGTTGTATTTTGTTACCTTCCTCAGAGACCCGGGACGGCATACAGAATTGTCGGGGACAATTGAAGAGAGTAGTTCGACCACTCCGGCGACTGGGTCGCCAAAGAAGTCTGGGACTTCAGAAGTCAAGTTGGACTTGACAGGAGAAGAGTAGTTGGACTACTCGGGTAACGGGGTTACCAAAGAATTGTCGGGGACAATTGAGAAGAGTGGTTGGACTACTCGGGCGACAAACGGGTCGTCCAAGGTAAGAAATTTGGGACTTCAGTCAAGTTGGACTTGACGGGGAAAAAGTATAGTCGTAATTAAAAAAAGTCGTAACTACGTTTGCGGATGACACTAAGCTGGGGGGCAGTGTTAGCTGTGAGGAGGATGCTAGGAGACTGCAAGGTGACTTGGATAGGCTGGGTGAGTGGGCAAATGTTTGGCAGATGCAGTATAATGTGGATAAATGTGAGGTTATCCATTTTGGTGGCAAAAACAGGAAAGCAGACTATTATCTAAATGGTGGCCAACTAGGAAAAGGGGAGATGCAGCGAGACCTGGGTGTCATGGTACACCAGTCATTGAAAGTAGGCATGCAGGTGCAGCAGGCAGTGAAGAAAGCGAATGCTTTCATAGCAAAAGGATTTGAGTCTTATGGTGTCAGGATTTGAGTCTTCCTTCACTAAGAGAAGGCGAGGAGGGTTCAAGGTCCCGAAGCTATGACCGATCCTGACTGACCGAGGCTGAAGGGAGGGACAAATCAACCAGAGATACTCCCATTTCCCCAGCCGACAAAGAGCTTCTGCAAATATTGGATCTAGAAGAAATCTTCTACGCCTTACCTAAAGCCTACGATAAGTTTAATAGTGAATGGGGAAAGGATGACATTCTTATGTGATAGCGGAGCATGTAAAACTGTCATAATAAAAGACGCCGGGCTCACTATACTCCAAAAATTCAATAACTGTAAAGTCCGCCACCGAGCATACTAATGTGGAGTTCTTGACAAAACCACTTAAGTTCCAAGACAAATATCTAATGTGTGTTGTGAGGAACAGGTACTGGTCTCAGCGACTTGTTCAGTAACTTTGCTAGGCCGAGATATTATGATGGGATTGTGGATTGGTAGAATACCCACCACACATAGATGACCCAGATGTCAAAGCACAAGTGGATATTTTAACTGCTGCACTGCAAGCTTTGGATCTTGACTTTGAGGAAGAAAAATCTGTAGAGTCACTGTTTAATCAAACACAGTTGCAAACGGAATCTGCTGCAGTTGATCCAAGAAGGGTTGAGCAAGGCAATGTGTCTTTAACTGCTGACATTTCAGCCATCGTTGAGGAAGACTGTGTTAGTGATACAGTGCATATCGACCAATCACACATTGCACCACCCTTTTCTACAATGGTAACAGATAACAGCAGGAATTGGCGCTTCAGAGCTGATCTTTCCGAACAACTTATTTTGCTGCTGGAACTGTACAACCCCAAAGATGTGTATAACTATCTGCGCCCCTTATCTCTCAGCCTCTGTGCGGATAAGGCATCTTCAGTCCGATGGATTGCCTACAGACTGGTGAGTGAGATGATCAGAAAATGTTATGCAGCTTCAACTCCTGCTTTAGCGGTGGACTTGATCAGTGAACTTGTTGATAAGTTTTGCCACAGTGTGAAGTGGTCAGGTCATCAAACCTTTGTCTTTGTCTGCCAGGCAGTGATAGAAGATGATTATATCCCAATAGAACAATTTGCTGAGCATTTGATGCCACATTTGCTACAGCTAGCATCTGATCCTGTGCCAAACGTCAGAGTACTGTTAGCAAGAACTTTGAGGCAAACCCTAATGGAAAATGGATGAAGCGGAAAAACAGGAGGATGGACTGTGGAGATTTGCCTGTGTTATGAGCCATGGGGTAACTCATGTCTCAACAGGAGGAATGGTGCAACTAGTCGAGAAGGTGTTCAAAACCTATGGGTTCACGAGTTATGCAAAGAAGTACTGCGAAACGTGCGAGATATGTGCCAGGTACAATCCACAAGGAAACATGAAGAAACAACAAGGGAAGTACCCACAACCAAGGTACCCATTTCAAAATTTAAATATGGACTTTATTGAATTAACCCCCTCGCAAGGGAAGAAATATTGTTTAGTGATTATTGATGTATTTTCCCGATGGGTTGAAGTTTTTCCCTCTGCCAATGCGGATGCATTGACAGTGGCAAAAGCTCTCCTCAGGGACATCATACCAAGGTTCGGGATACCAGAGAAAATATATAGTGACAATGGGAGCCATTTTGTCAATGAGGTAATAGAGAAGCTCACGGTGACCCTAAAGATACAATTAAAACATCACTGCTCTTACCACCCACAGTCTGCAGGGTTAGTAGAAAGGACTAATGGAATTATGAAAAGCAAATTAAGGAAGGCAATGGCGGAAACGGGATTTTCCTGGATAGATTGTCTCCCATTAGTCTTATTAAATATGAGAATGCTGCCAAGTACGAGGGGAATGTCCCCGTATGAAATATTGTATGGTAAACCATTCCAATACCCTGTTCTACAAAAGTTTTCTGAAACAGTAAGGGAAGATAGTACCCTAGCATAGTACATGAAGAAAAGGCTAATAAACAAATCTCGTGTGTTGAAAGGTTTAACAGGTCTTGACCAAGCGGAAGGGGATCTCGTGGATGAATAAAAGCCAGGAGACTGGGTGTTCGTAAAATTTATCAAAAGAAAAAGGTGGTCAAGCCCTCGGTGGGAAGGTCCGTATCAAGTACTACTTACTCCTCCCACTGCGGTAAGAATTGCCGAAAGGCCAACGTGGGTACATATCACACACGGCAAAAGAGTAAAAATCCCAACTTCAGAGTAGGAGAAAGGGGGACCGACGACAGCTGACGGCCTGTATAGGTCCAGTAACGATCGGAAACCTACACCTCCGAAACCATGAAGTGGGGGCTGATTATTCTGAGTGGAATTGCATTAATCACCACAGCATATGCGAAGTATATAATATACCTGACCCGAGGAAGTACTAGCACTTTTGAAATTGACCCACGTCAGTATAAAACTAACAGTTGCGAGGACAAAGCATACGTAACAGATGGGGTGTGTGTCTGTCTAGCACCCTGCTCAAAATGGCAGTATGTTTTCCAACACTCTTGAGTCCTCAGGCTATAAAGAGACCGGAATGGAGCAATACCAGCGATGGTCGTTAAAAAGAAAGTCCTACACCCATACGAACCCTGGCTGGAGTAACCGGGGAAGATGGGGAAATACACAGCCTACTTGGACAACGTATATAACCGTGAGAAACATCCAGAAGAAAGATGAAGGGTGGTATTACGTGTGTGTCGAAGTTAGTTGGAAGGATCCCTGTAGCCCTGTAGCCAGTTGGAAGTGAGAGTAGTCGAACCAGCAGACACTGAAGTTACAGCTGATGATGCCGTTTACTCTCGTAACACTGAAAGATGTGAAGGAGAAATCCGAGACAGGGAATAGAGTGAAAAGGGAACTTGCTAAAGGTTCTTTTGATGCACACATTTACATAGATGAAATTGGAGTGCTCAGAGGGGTTCCAGATGAATTCAAGACACGCAATCAGATAGCTGCAGGATTTGAGTCTGTCATCTTCTGGTGGTCAACCATTAGTAAAAATGTAGATTGGATAAATTACTTATATTATAATCAGCAGCGATTTATCAATTATACAAGAGATGCTGTGAAAGGGTTAGCTGAACAACTAGATCGGACCAGTCTAATGGCCTGGCAGAATAGAATGGCCTTGGACATGCTACTAGCAGACAAGGGAGGAGTATGTGTAATGTTCGGATCATCTTGTTGTACCTTTATTCCAAATAATACCGCACCTGATGGGTCAGTCTCCTGGCTGGGCTCACTTCACTGGCAGAGGAATTGGCTGAGAATTCAGGAGTAGTCACCTCCTGGACAGGGTTCCTGGACTCATGGTTCGGGAAATGGAAAAATGTTGTTATTTCTGCACTAACCGCTTTCATAGTCATTGCAGGGGTACTGGTCTGCCTGGGCTGCTGCATCGTCCCCTGTGTGAGAGGACTCGCCCAGCGACTGATTGAAACGGCCCTCACTAAGAAAATGACTATGTTATACGAACTAATACCAACCAAAGCAGAAGAGAGACAATGCAATGAAATTGACGAGAGAAACATTCCTGACTGATTGAACCCTCACGAATGATCGAACTACAGAAAGTCGAGAGAACATGTGGTTCTGTGAAGAAACTTGGGGACTTCAACTCGAAGGACATAAATTTGTTTTAGATTATAATTCAGTAAATTTGTATAAAGAGGAGGGAAATGATGGAAACATTTATGTAACTTATTTCCTTGTGTATTCTATCTGTGTCTGCACAAGAATGTTTACCGAAACTGCCTAGGGCACAAATGATGGAAACATTTATGTAACTTATTTCCTTGTGTATTCATCTGTGTCTGCACAGGATTGTTTACCGAAACTGCCTAGGGCACAAGTAATTGACAGGTCTCGGTCAAGAGATTAAGAGTCTATCACAGAACTTGCAGAACGGCTAATCTTGCTCCTGTGTAACTTTCCACAGCTAAATGTTATTTCCTTTGAATTCTGAGTGTCCTTGTTCATTACCATTTGTCTGGATGCTTTTTTGTCCAAATCAATGTATAAAAGAGATGGTTTTCAGCATTAGCTCAGAGAGGACTCCCACAGACACTTGGATTTTGTGTGACTCTCTCTCTCACAATAAAGTTCGTTCAGTTTCTACCTCTGTTTTTGTAATAGTCTTTGTTGGAAAATTTCTAACAAAGTCTTTTAGGACCGAGATGAGAAAATCATTTTTTACACAGAGTGGTGAATCTGTGGAATTCTCTGCCACAGAAGGTAGTTGAGGCCAGTTCATTGGCTATATTTAAGAGGGAGTTAGATATGGCCCTTGTGGCTAAACGGATCAGGGGGTATGGAGAGAAGGCAGGGATGGGATACTGAGTTGGATGATCAGCCATGATCATATCGAATGGCGGTGCAGGCTCGAAGGGCCGAATGGCCTACTCCTGCACCTATTTTCTATGTTTCTATGTAAAATGGATGAAATAACTCAGAAGCACAGATCATTTTAACCGGACTCTAAAATAAATGTGAAATTGTCATTCGTCGCAATTTCAAAAATGGGAGAGAATTCTAGTTACTAGTAAGCCAAGACAATAAGCACATTCAGAAACTGGTCTTGGGCACAAAGTGTAACTGTGGCAATCTGGACTGCTGCAAACATTACTTCCCTAGTTATCCTACTGTGCTAAGCATCAGGGTTATAAAGCTGCTTTGTTTAATTTCTATCAAAAGCGGAAGACAAGGACAGTGCATATATTATTTGTTTCAGCAGTCAAAACAAGCCATGTTACAAAGTGTACTGCAAACTTTAGCTTCCTTGCAAATGCTGCCAATAAAGGCAATAGCTTTTTTTTTTTAAGTCAGCGATAAATTGTGCTTCATATTTAAATGTAAATAGTTTTGCTTTAACAAAGCATTATAATTATTCCTGAGATTAAGATAATGAGTTTCCAACTGTATGTGCATGTTAATAACCCATGGGTTAAATAAGCAATTGACGGCAGTTTGATGCACATACTAATTCAATGCAAGGCAAAAATAAAATAAAATAATAAAAGGATAAATGTTATCAAGTATTACATTTTATTGCAGCTCAGATTAAAACATCGTTTACCCGATCTCATTAAATTAAATATTCGCATATTGTCTCTAAACTACTTTTTAGCAGACAACTCACAAACAATTTTTCTTCATATGGTTACAGACATTAAAAATAAATTGTGTAGGAAAGAACTGCAGATGAAATTATTTGTTATTTATGTGCTATTGATGTGCAAAAGGTTAGAGTAAAGGGCTTGTCCCACTTGGCCGTCATTTACGTGACCGGCCGGTAGTGACTGACGCTTGACGATCGCGCGACAGTTGCGTGCGTCATCATGCGTCCGCACAGCCGTCTAGAGCGCGTGACGGCATTTGAAGATAGACACAAATGCAGGAGTAACTCAGTGGGACAGGCAGCATCTCTGGAGAGAAGGAATGGATGATGTTTCGGGTCGAGACTCTTCTTTAGTCTGAAGAAGAGTCTCAGCCCGAAACGTCATCTTGACCCCACTCTGGGAGTAGGAGTCGGGGCGGATCCCGATCCGCAACAACCGTGAGCCCCAGGCCAAGCTCGGCAATCATTTGCCTGCTTCTGCTGATGTTGGAGGTGAGACATTGCGCCGCGTCAGGGTCTTGGGGCTGTCCCACTTTGGCCGTCAGTTATGTGACAGGCCGGTGGCATGTGAAGATTTTGTGCAAGACCAAGTCCACACTCCTCCACACCACTCCGTGCGCCCATCCCGCGCTACCCACGGACTACCCACGTGCTACTCACATGCTAGCAGGTAGCTTAACTGGAGCGTGAATGACAGCCAAGTGGGTCAGGCCCTTAACTCAGCGAGTCAGCCAACATCTCTGAAGAAAAGGAACAGGTGATGTTTTGAGTCTCGACTCAGCTTTTTGTGTCTTTCTTTGGTTTAAAGAAGCATCTGCAGTTCCTTCCTTTACATTTATATGATTGGGTAGAAAATCATCAAACAGATCATCTGGGAGAGTAAGGAAGAATATTCAGCAAGTAACTCTTCCAGTAGGAATGCGTGGACAATGTATCAGTCTGGCAAATTATGCACAGATGTGAACAAGTAAGGGCCATCCTTTTCCAGTAAGGTAGCAGGGTGCTGAGGAAAGAAGCAAAAATAACCATGGTAATTATAATTAATTTATTAGCCAAATATGTAAACAAACAAGGAATTTGATTTGCCAACAGTCATACAAAAAAACAACAAGATACATAACCAAGTAAAAATTAAACATAGACTTAAACAGCCACCACAACGGCGTGTGAGAATCCCCAGAGCACACAGCATAAGCGGAGACCCACAGCCATCAGTTCATTGTCCGGGCCACACACACGCTCCTTCACCGTGATGTGATCAGAGTTGCACCGACCGCTGTCACTTTCTCTGCAGTCCCTGTCCGCCCGAACAGTCAGAAAGCCGTTCACACTTGCACTAGACTGCAGGATGTCCCCATGGAACCATGTCCCTGCAAACACCAAGATCACTGCACTCACGGCACTCCCTCCATCCTCACCAGCACGTACATCTTGTCTTTTCGGCGACCTCACATTCCCCACGGTGATGGAAGGCAAATAACTTATACCTCCTTCCCCCTTTTCTCCCGAGGTTGGGGCAATCGAAACTTCCTCAGTCCCGCAGTCGGCGATCGAAGCTTTCACATCGGGGTGACAGAAGCTCCCGCAATCGAGGCGGTCGAAGCTCCTGTGGTTGCAGCTCCCGCAGTCGATCCCTAACACGGTCCGCCAGCTCCACGATGTTAAAGCCGCAGTTCAGACGGAGATACGATGAAAAAGTCGAGGAAAGAGATAAAGAAAAGGTTTTCCCCAACCCCCCCACCCCTGCAGCTTCAGCTCTTGTAAAAGTAATACTGGCATTGCTCCTGGTGTAGCGAGTAACCGGGATTTCCACCACTTAGGGAGTTGTTACTGCAGCCTGGTAACAGGCTTGTTGCATTATAAGGAAACTAACGTATGATTAGTATAGATGGATATTTGATGGTTGATGTGGAATCGTGGGCTGACATAAACGGGGCCTTTCTTACGGGGTAAGGCCTCTGAAGGCTATGGCAACCTCTACAGCCAGTGCGAATGCAGTCTACATGCAGTCAAAGCAGCAGCATGCAGCGTAACCCAGTGCTGGCTTGGAAGAAGTCTCCGATACATGAATCCTCATTGGCAGTTATAATAGATTCTTGATTAGTACCGGTGTCAGGGGTTATGGGGAGAAGGCAGGAGAATGTGGCTGAGAGGGAAAGGTCAGCCATGATTGAATGGCAGAGTAGACGAGAGGCCGAATGGCCTCATTCTGTTCCAATCACATGAACTTATGAAGGAGAAATGCTCGCTGAAGACCTATTGTGGGATGGACCTCCTGCACGGTGCCTTTGATGTGGGTAACACATTCTGTTGACATTTCTGAGGCTCTCTCCTGTCCTCCAGGTACAATGAATTGAGCAGAGTCATTTCTGTACTTGAATCCTGAATTAGATGATTACATGATGTATTAAGCCCTGCAGGGTGACCAATTTCATGAGTATATGACATTTTTATGAACATTATGAGGTTTTCTTTTAAGCAAATATTGCTCTAGCTTCTGGCCACAAATTAATGACATCCATCATACATTTATTGTTTATTGTGTGCTAAGCCGTATTGAATCTTTGGATGTACACAAAAATGCTGGAGAAACTCAGCGGGTGAAGCAGCATCTATGGAGCGAAGGAAATAGCAATGTTTCAGGCCGAAACGTTGCCTATTTCCTTCGCTCCATAGATGCTGCTGCACCCGCTGAGTTTCTCCAGCATTTTTGTGTACCTTCGATTTTCCAGCATCTGCAGTTCCTTCTTAAACACATTGAATCTTTGGATACCAGTTTTACTCAAGTGGAAGGGTGGACCAAAATCAGATTTCTAGGTTATCTAGCGCCCTTTTTGCATCTCATTTACTTTTTAATTGCAGTTGCAGACTGAATCTTGATGTTTTAATTCATTTAGATTTTGTATTGAGTGATTTAATTTTGGCTATGAACTGGGTGATGCCTTGAGGTTCAAACTTCTATTGTGGGAGATGAACTGTGAATGTAGGATTTATAAATGTATGGAAGAGAATTTAATAGCAGGATATTCTCATTCCATGATTTTCAGTAGCAATCGTGTTATATATTCTATACTAATTTTAGCAACAGGGAGGAGGTTTGAACAACAATGTTTTCAATGATCTATGTGGGACTTGATGGGACAGATCTCAATGGTAAATAGGGTGTTTCCCTGCAAACTGTTAATCCCTGGAAATGTCAGCAAGTTTCCGATGAGTAAGGCTGTCAGTTTGCTGCGTGAGAGAACTTTGCAGGGAATCAAATTCTGGAGCCTGATCTTGGTGAAATTCCTTGTTGTGTTTAGTTTAATTTAGAGAGACAGCGTGGAAACAGGCTCTGCGGCCCACTGCGTCCGCACCGACCAGCGATCCCCGTACACTAACACAATCCTACACACACTAGGGACAATTTACAATTTTTACTGAAGCCAATTTGACTGCAAAGCTGAACATCTTTGGAGTGTGGGGGGGAAACCGGAGAAAACGCACGCAGGTCACAGGGAGAACATACAAACTCTGTGCAGACAGCACCCATAGTCAGGATTGAACCCGGGTCTCTTTCACTGTAAGGCAGCAACTTTACCGCTGCACCACCGTACCGCCCAACTGTGGGGTTTGCTTACATCTCTCTAGCCCATTCATTTCAATTGAGATTTTACCGAAATACCGTCAAAT